>NW_024716834.1:0-13263 GCF_018991925.1 Homarus americanus | reverse complement strand
ATCCTGGTGGTCCAGCGGTTAGCGTTCCCTAGTCACAGTCAGAGGCTCGTGGGCCGTGGGTTCTAATTCTGGCGGGTTGAGGTGTTGATTGTATGTAGAAGTCCGCGTGCTTTATTGGGCTAATGAAATATATATGGATCCTCGTGTTTCGAAGCCGGATTTGGTAAAACGTTACATAGACCACCTACGTGATACGGGTAGTCCCCATTAGAGGTTCACGGCGCCATAAGCTCGTTGAACAGGCTTTGTGTGAAATATAACAAAGTCTAGGACTGCAATTAGTATCCTGGTGGTCCAGCGGTTAGCGTTCCCCGGTCACAGTCATAGGCTCGTGGGCCGTGGGTTCCAATCCTGGCGGGTTGAGGTGTTGATTGTATGTAGAAGTCCGCATGCTTTTTTGGGCTAATGAAATATATATGGATCCTCGTGTTTCGAAGCCGGATATGGTAAAACGTTACTCTGACCACCTACGTGATATTGGTAATCCCCATTAGAGGTTCACGGAGCCATAAGCTCATTGAACAGGCTTTGTGTGAAATATAAGAAAGTCTAGGACTCCTTTTAGTATCCTGGTCCAGCGGTTAGCGTTACCCGGTCACAGTCATAGGCTCGTGGGCCGTGGGTTCGAATCCTGGCGGGTTGAGGTGTTGATTGTATGTAGAAGTCCGCGTGCTTTTTTGGGCTAATGAAATATATGTGGATCCTCGTGTTTCGAAGCAGGAATTGGTAAAATGTTACTCTGACCACCTACGTGATACGGGTAGTCCCCATTAGAGGTTCACGACGCCATAAACTCGTTGAACAGGCTTTGTGTGAAATATAACAAAGTCTAGGACTGCTTTTAGTATCCTGGTGGTCCAGCGCTTAGCGTTCCCTAGTCACAGTCATAGGCTCGTGGGCCGTGGGTTCGAATCCTGGCGGGTTGAGGTGTTGATTGTATGTAGAAGTCCGCATGCTTTATTGGGCTAATGAAATATATATGGATCCTCGTGTTTCGAAGCCGGATTTGGTAAAACGTTACTCTGACAACCTACATGATATGGGTAGTCCCTATTGGAGGTTCACGGCGCCATAAGAAACCGTTGAACAGGCTTTGTGTGAAATATAACAAAGTCACAAAGTTTCTTTTAGTATCCTGGTGGTCCAGCAGTTCATACCTAGTCACAATCTTGGCTCGTGAGCGGTAGGTTCCGAATCCTGGCGGGTTGAAGTGTTGATTGTATGTAGAGATCCGGCGCTTTATTGCACTAATGAAATATATATGGATCCTTGTGTTTCGAAGTCGGATTTGGTAAAACGTTGCTCTGATCACCTAAGCGGCACGGATGGTTCCCATTAGAGGTTCACAGCGCCATAAGCTCGTTGAACAGGCTTTGTGGAAATTTAGCAGAGTCTAGGACTGCTTTTATTGTCCTGGTGGCCCAGAGGTAGCGTTCCCCGGTCACAATTAGAAGATCGTGGGTTCGAATCCTGGTGGGGTGAGGTGTTGATTATATGGAGAAGCCGCGCAGTTTATTGGGCTAATGAAATATATATATGGATCCTTGTGTTTCGAAGCCGCATTTGGTAAAACGTTGCTCTGATCACCTAAGCGGCACGGGTGGTCCCCTATAGTGGTTCACAGCGCCATATGCTCGTTGAACAGGCTTTGTGTGAAATATAGCAGAGTCTAGGACTGCTTTTATTGGCCTAGTGGCCCAGAGGTAGCATTCACCGGTAACAATTATAAGATCGTGGGTTCAAATCCTGGTGGGGTGAGATGTTGATTATATGTAGAAGTCTGCGTGCTTTATTGGGCTAATGAAATATATATGGCTACTCGTGTTTCCAAGCCGGATATGGTAAAACGTTGCTCTGATCTCCTAAGGGGCAAGGGTGGTCCCCATTAGAGGTTCATGGCGCCATAAGGTCATTGAACAGGCTTTATGTGAAATATAGTAGAGTCTAGGACTGCTTTTATTGTCCTGGTGGCCCAGAGGTAGCATACCCCGGTCACAATTATAAGATCGTGGGTTTGAATCCTGGTGGGGTGAGGTGTTGATTATATGTAGAAGTCCGAGTGCTTTATTGGGCTAATGAAATATATTTGGATCCTCGTGTTTCGAAGCCGCATTTGGAAAAACGTTGCTCTGATCACCTAAGCAGCACGGGAGGTCCCCATTAGAGGTTCACGGCGCCATAAGCTCGTTGAACAGGCTTTGTGTGAAATATAGCAGAGTCTAGTACTGCTTTTATTGTCCTGGTGGCCCAGAGGTAGCGTTCCGCCTGTCACAATTAGAAGATCGTGAGTTCAAATCCTGGTGGGGTGAGGTGTTGATTATGTGTAAAAGTCCGTGTGCTTTATTGGGCTAATGAAATATATATGGATCCTCGTGTTTCGAAGCCGCATTTGGTAAAACGTTGCTCTGATCACCTAAGCGGCACGGGTGGTCCCCATTAGAGGTTCACGGCGCCATAAGCTCGTTTAACAGGCTTTGTGTGAAATATAGAAGAGTCTAGGACTGCTTTTATTGTCCTGGTGGCCCAGAGGTAGCATTCCCCGGTCACAATTATAAGATCGTGGGTTCAAATCCTGGTGGGATGAGGTGTTGATTATATGTACAAGTCCGCGTGCTTTATTGGCCTAATGAAATATATATGGATCCTCGTGTTTCGAAGCCGCATTTGGTAAAACGTTGCTCTGATTACCTAAGCGGCATGGGTGGTCCTCATTAAAGGTTCACGGCGCCATAAGCTCGTTGAACAGGCTTTGTGTGAAATATAGCAGAGTCTAGGAATGCTTTTAGTGTCCTGGTGGCGCAGAGGTAGCGATCCACGGTCACAATTAGAAGATCGTGGGTTCGAATCCTGGTGGGGTGAGGTGTTGATTATATAAAGAAGTCCGCGTGCTTTATTGGGCTAATGAAATATATATGGATCCTCGTGTTTCGAAGCCGCATTTGGTAAAACGTTGCTCTGATCACCTAAGCGTCACGGGTGGTCCCCTATAGTGGTTCACAGCGCCATAAGCTCGTTGAACAGGCTTTGTGTGAAATATAGTAGAGACTTTGACTGCTTTTATTGTCCCAGTGGCCCAGAGGTAGCGTCCCCCGGTCACAATTATAAGATCGTGGTTTCAAATCCTGGTGGGGTGAGGTGTTGATTATATGTAGAAGTCTGCGTGCTTTATTGGGCTAATGAAATATATATGGATCCTCGTGTTTCGAAGCCGTATTTGATAAAACGTTGCTCTGATCACCTAAGCGGCACGGGTGGTCCTCATTAGAGGTTCACAGCGCCATAAGCTCGTTGAACAGGCTTTGTGTGAAATATAGCTGAGTCTAGGAATACTATTAGTGTCCTGGTGGCCCAGAAGTAGCGATCGCCGGTCACAATTAGAAGATCGTGGGTTCGAATCCTGGTGGGGTGAGGTGTTGATTATATGAAGAAGTCCGCGTGCTATATTGGCCACGAAATATATATGGATCCTCGTGTTTCGAAGCCGCATTTGCAAACGTTGCTCTGATCACCTAAGCGGCACGGGTGGTCCCTATTAGAGGTTCACAGCGCCATAAGCTCGTTGAACAGGCTTTGTGTGAAATATAGCAGAGTCTAGGACTGCTTTCATTGTCCTGGTGGCCCAGAGGTAGCATTCCCCGGTCACAAATCATATAAGATCGTGGGTTAAATCCTGGTGGGGTGAGGTGTTGATTATATGAAGAAGTCCGCATGCTTTATTGGGCTAATGAAATATATATGGATCCTCGTGTTGCGAAGCCGCATTTGGTAAAACGTTGCTCTGATCACCTAAGCGGCACGGGTGGTCCCCTATAGTGGTTCACAGCCCCATAAGCTCGTTGAACAGGCTTTGTGTGAAATATAGTAGAGACTTTGACTGCTTTTATTGTCCTAGTGGCCCAGAGGTAGCATTCCCCGGTCACAATTATAAGATCGTGGGTTCAAATCCTGGTGGGGTGAGGTGTTGATTATATGTAGAAGTCTGCGTGCTTTATTGGGCTAATGAAATATATATGGATCCTCGTGTTTCGAAGCTGTATTTGGTAAAACGTTGCTCTGATCACCTAAGCGGCACGGGTGGTCCTCATTAGAGGTTCAAAGCGCCATAAGCTCGTTGAACAGGCTTTGTGTGAAATATCGCTGAGTCTAGGAATGCTTTTAGTGTCCTGGTGGCCCAGAAGTAGCGATCCCCTGTCACAATTAGAAGATCGTGGGTTCGAATCCTGGTGGGGTGAGGTGTTGATTATATGAAGAAGTTCGAGTGCTTTATTGGGCGAATGAAATATATATGGATCCTCGTGTTTCGAAGCCGCATTTGGTAAAACGTTGCTCTGATCACCTAAGCGGCACGGGTGGTCTCCTATAGTGGTTCACAGCGCCATAAGCTCGTTGAACAGGCTTTGTGTGAAATATAGCAGAGTCTAGGACTGCTTTTATTGTCTTAGTGGCCCAGAGGTAGCATTCCCCGGTCACAATTATAAGATCGTGGGTTCAAATCCTGGTGGGGTGAGGTTTTGATTATATGTAAAAGTCTGCGTGCTTTATTGGGCTAATGAAATAAATATGGATCCTCGTGTTTCGAAGCCGGATTTGGTAAAACGTTGCTCTGATCACCCAAGCGGCACAGGTGGTCCTCATTAGAGGTTTACGGCGCCTTAAGCTCGTTGAACCGGCTTTGTGTGAAATATAGCAGAGTCTAGGACTGCTTTTATTGTTCCTGGTGGCCCAGAGGAAGCATCCCCCGGTCACAATTATAAGATCGTGGGTTCAAATCCTGGTGGGATGAGGTGTTGATTATATGTAGAACTCCGCGTGCTTTATTGGGCTAGTGAAATATATATATGGATCCTTGTGTTTCGAAGCCGCATTTGGTAAAACGTTGCTCTGATCACCTAAGCGGCACGGGTGGTCCCCTATAGTGGTTCACAGCGCCATATGCTCGTTGAACAGGCTTTGTGTGAAATATAGCAGAGTCTAGGACTGCTTTTATTGTCCTAGTGGCCCAGAGGTAGCATTCACCGGTAACAATTATAAGATCATGGGTTCAAATCCTGGTGGGGTGAGAGATGTTGATTATATGTAGAAGTCTGGGCGCGCTTTATTGGGCCAATGAAATATATAAGGGCGGATACCGTGTCGCCGGATATGGTAAACGTTGCTCGGATCAACGGCGCGGCGGTGGTCCCATTATGTCTGCTATGGTTTACAAGGTCATTCAACAGGCTTTGTGTGAAATATAGTAGAGTCTAGGACTGCTTTTTATTGTCCTGATGCCCAGAGGTAGCATACCCGGGTCACACCATTATAAGATCGTGGGTTTGAATCCTGCGGGGTGAAAAAGTTATCAGGCGTAGAAGTCCGAGTGCTTTATTTGGGCTAATGAAGCAGACGGATCCTCGTGTTTCGAAGCCGCATTTGGAAAAACGTTGCCTGATCACCTGCTGTTAACGTGGGAGGTCCCCATTAGGAGGTTCACGGCACATAAGCTCCGCTGAACAGGGATTTCAGTGAAATATAGCAGAGTCTAGGACTGCTTTTATTGTCCTGGTGGCCCAGAGGTAGCATTCCCCGGTCACAATTATAAGATCGTGGGTTCAAATCCTGGTGGGATGAGGTGTTGATTATATGTACAAGTCCGCGTGCTTTATTGGGCTAATGAAATATATATGGATCCTCGTGTTTCGAAGCCGCATTTGGTAAAACGTTGCTCTGATCACCTAAGCGGCACGGGTGGTCCTCATTAAAGGTTCACGGCGCCATAAGCTCGTTGAACAGGCTTTTTGTGAAATATAGCAGAGTCTAGGAATGCTTTTAGTGTCCTGGTGGCCCAGAGGTAGCGATCCCCGGTCACAATTAGAAGATCGTGGGTTCGAATCCTGGTGGGGTGAGGTGTTGATTATATAAAGAAGTCCGCGTGCTTTATTGGGCTAATGAAATATATATGGATCCTCGTGTTTCGAAGCGGCATTTGGTAAAACGTTGCGCTGATCACCTAAGCGGCACGGGTGGTCCTCATTAGTGGTTTACGGTGCCTTAAGCTCGTTGAACAGGCTTTGTGTGAAATATAGCAGAGACTAGGACTGCTTTTAATGTTCCTGGTGGCCCAGAGGTAGCGTCCCCCGGTCACAATTATAAGATCGTGGGTTCAAATCCTGGTGGGGTGAGGTGTTGATTATATGTAGATGTCCGTGTGCTTTATTGGGCTAATGAAATATATATGGATCCTCGAGCTCGTCAAGATTTGGTATTTCGCTCTGATCACCTAAGCGGCACGGTGGTCCTCATTAGAGGTCTACACGGCTACCATAAGCCTCGCTGGAACAGGCTTTGTGTGAAATATAGCAGAGTCTAGGAATGCTTTTAGTGTCCTGGTGGCCCAGAGGTAGCATTCCCGGTCACAATTATAAGATCGTGGGTTCAAATCCTGGTGGGTGAGGTGTTGATTATATGTAGAACCGTGATGCTTTATTGGGCTAATGAAATATATATGGACACTGTGTTTCGGAAGCCGACGGTAAAAACGTTGCTCTGATCACCTAAGCGGCACAGGTGGTCCCCATTAGAGTGTCTGCGGAGCCATAATGTTGAACATGGTGGAAATATAGTAGAGACTTTGACTGCTTTTATTGTCCTGGTGGCCCAGAGGTAGCGTTCCCCTTTCACAATTATAAGATATGGGTTTAAATCCTGGTGGGGTGAGGCGTTGATTATATGCAGAAGTCTGCGTGCTTTATTGGGCTAATGAAATATATATGGATTCTCGTGTTTCGAAGCCGCATTTGGTAAAACGTTGCTCTAATCACCTAAGCGGCATGGGTGGTCCCCATTAGAGGTACACGGCGCCATAAGCTCGTTGAACAGGCTTTGTGTGAAATATAGCTGAGTCTAGAATTGCTTTTATTGTCCTGGTGGCCCAGAGGTAGCGTTCCCTGGTCACAATTATAAGATCGTGGGTTCAAATCCTGTGTGAGGTGTTGGATTATATGAAGAAGTCCGCGGTTTTATTGGGGCTAATGATATATATATGGATCCTCGTGTTTCGAAGCCGCATTTGGTAAAACGTTGCTCTGATCACCTAAGCGGCACGGGTGGTCCTCATTAGAGGTTTACGGCGCCTTAAGCTCGTTGAACAGGCTTTGTGTGAAATATAATAGAGTCTAGGACTGCTTTTATTGTTCCTGGTGGCCCAGAGGTAGCGTCCCCCGGTCACAATTATAAGATCGTGGTTTCAAATCCTGGTGCGGTGAGGTGTTGATTATATGTAGAAGTCCGCAGGCTTTATTGGGCTAATGAAATATATATGGATCCTCGTGTTTCGAAGCCGCATTTGGTAAAACGTTGCTCTGATCACCTAAGCGGCACGGGTGGTCCCCTATAGTGGTTCACAGCGCCATAAGCTCGTTGAACAGGCTTTGTGTGAAATATAGCTGAGTCTAGGAATACTATTAGTGTCCTGGTGGCCCAGAAGTAGCGATCCCCGGTCACAATTAGAAGATCGTGGGTTCGAATCCTGGTGGGGTGAGGTGTTGATTATATGAAGAAGTCCGCGTGCTATATTGGGCTAATGAAATATATATGGATCCTCGTGTTTCGAAGCCGCATTTGGTAAAACGTTGCTCTGATCACCTAAGCTGCACGGGTGGTCCTCATTAGAGGTTTACGGCGCCTTAAGCTCGTTGAACAGGCTTTGTGTGAAATATAGCAGAGTCTAGGACTGCTTTTATTGTTCCTGGTGGCCCAGAGGTAGCGTTCCCCGGTCACAATTATAAGATCGTGGTTTCAAATCCTGGTGGGGTGAGGTGTTGATTATATGTAGAAGTCCGCATGCTTTTGCTGGGCTAATGAAATATATATATGATCCTCGTGTTTCAAGCCAGACGGTAAAACGTTGCTCTGATCACCTAAGCGCACGGGTCCCTATAGGTTCACAGCGCCATAAGCTCGCTGAACAGGCTTTCAGGTGAAATATAGTAGAGACTTTGATCGCTTTTATTGTCCTAGTGGTCAGAGGTAGTATTCCCCGGTCAAATTATAAGATCGTGGGTTCAAACTGCGGGGTGAGGTGTTGATTATATGTAGAAGTCTGCGTGCTTTATTGGGCTAATGAAATATATATGGATCCTCGTGTTTCGAAGCCGTATTTGGTAAAACGTTGCTCTGATCACCTAAGCGGCACGGGTGGTCCTCATTAGAGGTTTAAAGCGCCATAAGCTCGTTGAACAGGCTTTGTGTGAAATATAGCTGAGTCTAAGAATGCTTTTAGTGTCCTGGTGGCCCAGAAGTAGCGATCCCCGGTCACAATTAGAAGATCGTGGGTTCGAATCCTGGTGGGGTGAGGTGTTGATTATATGAAGAAGTTCGAGTGCTTTATTGGGCTAATGAAATAAATATGGATCCTCGTGTTTCGAAGCCGCATTTGGTAAAACGTTGCTCTGATCACCTAAGCGGCACGGGTGGTCCCCTAAAGTGGTTCACAGCGCCATAAGCTCGTTGAACAGTCTTTGTGTGAAATATAGCAGAGTCTAGGACTGCTTTTATTGTCCTAGTGGCCCAGAGGTAGCATTCCCCGGTCACAATTATAAGATCGTGGTTTCAAATCCTGGTGGAGTGAGGTTTTGATTATATGTAAAAGTCTGCGTGCTTTATTGGGCTAATGAAATAAATATGGATCCTCGTGTTTCGAAGCCGGATTTGGTAAAACGTTGCTCTGATCACCTAAGCGGCACAGGTGGTCCTCATTAGTGGTTTACGGTGCCTTAAGCTCGTTGAACAGGCTTTGTGTGAAATATAGCAGAGACTAGGACTGCTTTTAATGTTCCTGGTGGCCCAGAGGTAGCGTCCCCCGGTCACAATTATAAGATCGTGGGTTCAAATCCTGGTGGGGTGAGGTGTTGATTATATGTAGATGTCCGCGTGCTTTATTGGGCTAATGAAATATATATAGATCCTCGTGTTTCGAAGCCGCATTTGGTAAAACGTTGCTCTGATCACCTAAGCGGCACGGGTGGTCCTCATTAGAGGTCCACGGCGCCACAAGCTCGTTGAACAGGCTTTGTGTGAAATATAGCAGAGTCTAGGAATGCTTTTATTGTCCTGGTTGCCCAGAGGTAGCGTTCCCCGGTCACAATTATAAGATCGTGGCTTCAAATCCTGGTGGGGTGAGGCGTTGATTATATGTAGAAGTCTGTGTGCGTTATTGGGCTAATGAAATATATATGGACCCTCGTGTTTTGAAGCAGCATTTGGTAAAACGTTGCTCTGGTCACTTAAGCGGCACGGGTGGTCCCCATTAGAGGTTCACGGCGCCATAAGCTCGCTGAACAGGCTTTGTGTGAAATATAGCAGAGTCTAGGACTGCTTATTGTCCTGGTGGCCCAGAGGTAGCGTTCCGCCTGTCACAATTAGAAGATCGTGAGTTCAAATCCTGGTGGGGTGAGGTGTTGATTATGTGTAACAGTCCGTGTGCTTTATTGGGCTAATGAAATATATATGGATCCTCGTGTTTCGAAGCCGCATTTGGTAAAACGTTGCTCTGATCACCTAAGCGGCACGGGTGGTCCCCATTAGAGGTTCACGGCGCCATAAGCTCGTTTAACAGGCTTTGTGTGAAATATAGCAGAGTCTAGGACTGCTTTTATTATCCTGGTGGCCCAGAGGTAGCATTCCCCGGTCACAATCATAAGATCGTGGGTTCAAATCCTGGTGGGGTGAGGTGTTGATTATATGAAGAAGTCCGCGTGCTTTATTGGGCTAAGGAAATATATATGGATCCTCGTGTTTCGAAGCCGCATTTGGTAAAACGTTGCTCTGATCACCTAAGCGGCACGGGTGGTCCCCATTAGAGGTTCACGGCGCCAAAAGCTCGTTTAACAGGCTTTGTGTGAAATATAGCAGAGTCTAGGACTGCTTTTATTATCCTGGTGACCCAGAGGTAGCATTCCCCGGTCACAATCATAAGATCGTGGGTTCAAATCCTGGTGGTGTGAGGTGTTGATTAAATGAAGAAGTCCGCGTGCTTTATTGGGCTAATGAAATATATATGGATCCTCGTGTTTCGAAGCCGCATTTGGTAAAACGTTGCTCTGATCACCTAAGCGGCACGGTGGTCCTCATTAGAGGTTCACGGCGCCATAAGCTCGTTTGAACAGGCTTTGTGTGAAATATAGCAGAGTCTAGAATGCTTTTTAGTGTCCTGGTGGCCCAGGAGGTAGCATTCTCGGTCACAATTTATAAGATCGGGTTCAAACTTGGTGGGGTGAGGTGTTGATTATATGAAGAAGTCCGCGTGCTTTATTGGGCTAATGAAATATATATGGATCCTCGTGTTTCTAAGCCGCATTTGGTAAAACGTTGCTCTGATCACCTAAGCGGCACGGGTGGTCCCCATTAGAGGTTCATGGAGCCATAAGGTCGTTGAACAGGCTTTGTGTGAAATATAGTAGAGACTTTGACTGCTTTTATTGTCCTAGTGGCCTAGAGGTAGCATTCCCCTGTCACAATTATAAGATCGTGGGTTCAAATCCTGGTGGGGTGAGGTGTTGATTATATGTAGAAGTCTGCGTGCTTTATTGGGCTAATGAAATATATATGGATCCTCGTGTTTCGAAGCCGTATTTGGTAAAACGTTGCTCTGATCACCTAAGCGGCAGGGGTGGTCCTCATTAGAGGTTCACAGCGCCATAAGCTCGTTGAACAGGCTTTGTGTGAAATATAGCTGAGTCTAGGAATGCTTTTAGTGTCCTGGTGGCCCAGAAGTAGCGATCCCCGGTCACAATTAGAAGATCGTGGGTTTGAATCCTGGTGGGGTGAGGTGTTGATTATATAAAGAAGTCCGCGTGCTTTATTGGGCTAATGATATATATATGGATCCTCGTGTTTCGAAGCCGCATTTGGTAAAACGTTGCTCTGATCACCTAAGCGGCACAGGTGGTCCCCATTTGAGGTTCATGGAGCCATAAGGTCGTTGAACAGGCTTTGTGTGAAATATAATAGAGACTTGGACTGCTTTTATTGTCCTGGTGGCCCAGAGGTAGCGTTCCCCGGTCACAATTTTAAGATCGTAGGTTCGAATCCTGGTGGGGTGAGGTGTTGATTACGGTAGTCCGCAGGCTTTATTGGGCTAATGAAATATATATGGATCCTCGGTTTCAGCCGCACGGTAAAAACGTTGCTCTGATCACCTAAGCGGCACGGGTGGTCCCCTATAGTGGTTCACAGCCATAAGCTCGTTGAACAGGCTTTGTGTGAAATATAGCTGAGTCTAGGACTGCTTTTATTGTCCTAGTGGCCCAGAGGTAGCATTCCCCGGTCACAATTATAAGATCGTGGGTTCAAAACCTGGTGGGGTGAGGTGTTGATTATATGTAGAAGTCTGCGTGCTTTATTGGGCTAATGAAATATATATGGATCATCGTGTTTCGAAGCCAGATTTGGTAAAACGTTGCTCTGATCACCTAAGCGGCACGGGTGGTCCCTATTAGAGGTTTACTTGTTTTAAGCCTTCCGTTGAACAGGCTTTGTGTGAAATATAGCAGAGTCTAGGGACTGCTTTATTGTTCCTGGTGGCCCAGAGGCGTCCGGTCACAATTAGAAGATCGTGGGTTCAAATCCTAGTGGGGTGAGGTGATGATTATATGAAGAAGTCCGCGTGATTTATTGGGCTAATGAAATATATATGGATCCTCGTATTTCGAAGCCGCATTTGGTAAAACGTTGCTCTGATCACCTAAGCGGCACGGGTGGTCCCCATTAGAGGTTCATGGAGCCATAAGGTCGTTGAAAAGGCTTTGTGTGAAATATAGTAGAGACTTTGACTGCTTTTATTGTCCTGGTGGCCCAGAGGTAGCATACCCCGGCCACAATTAGAAGATCGTGGGTTCGAATCCTGGTGGGGTGAGGTGTTGATTATATGAAGAAGTCCGCGTGTTTTATTAAATAATGAAATATATATGGATCCTCGTGTTTCGAAGCCGCATTTGGTAAAACGTTGCTCTGATCACCTAAGCGGCACGGGGGGTCCTCATTAGAGGTTCACGGCGCCATAAGCTCGCTGAACAGGCTTTGTGTGAAATATAGCAGAGTCTAGGACTGCTTTTATTGTTCCTGGTGGCCCAGAGGTAGCGTCCCCCGGTCACAATTATAAGATCGTGGTTTCAAATCCTGGTGGGGTGAGGTGTTGATTATATGTTGAAGTCCGCGTGCTTTATTGGGCCAATGAAATATATATGGATCCTCGTGTTTCGAAGCCGCATTTGGTAAAACGTTGCTCTGATCACCTAAGCGGCACGGGTGGTCCCTTATAGTGGTTCACAGCGCCATAAGCTCGTTGAACAGGCTTTGTGTGAAATATAGCAGAGTCTAGGACTGCTTTTATTGTCCTAGTGGCCCAGAGGTAGCATTCCCCGGTCACAATTATAAGATCGTGGGTTCAAATCCTGGTGGGGTAAGGTTTTGATTATATGTAAAAGTCTGCGTGCTTTATTGGGCTAATGAAATAAATATGGATCCTCGTGTTTCGAAGCCGGATTTGGTAAAACGTTGCTCTGATCACCTAAGCGGCACAGGTGGTCCTCATTAGAGGTTTACGGCGCCTTAAGCTCGTTGAACAGGCTTTGTGTGAAATATAGCAGAGTCTAGGACTGCTTTTATTGTTCCTGGTGGCCCAGAGGTAGCATCCCCCGGTCACAATTATAAGATCGTGGGTTCAAATCCTGGTGGGATGAGGTGTTGATTATATGTAGAACTCCGCGTGCTTTATTGGGCTAATGAAATATATATATGGATCCTTGTGTTTCGAAGCCGCATTTGGTAAAACGTTGCTCTGATCACCTAAGCGGCACGGGTGGTCCCCTATAGTGGTTCACAGCGCCATATGCTCGTTGAACAGGCTTTGTGTGAAATATTGCAGAGTCTAGGACTGCTTTTATTGTCCTAGGGGCCCAGAGGTAGCATTCACCGGTAACAATTATAAGATCGTGGGTTCAAATCCTGGTGGGGTGAGATGTTGATTATATGTAGAAGTCTGCGTGCTTTATTGGGCTAATGAAATATATATGGATCCTCGTGTTTCGAAGCCGGATTTGGTAAAACGTTGCTCTGATCACCTAAGCGGCACAGGTGGTCCCCATTAGAGGTTCATGGAGCAATAAGGTCGTTGAACAGGCTTTGTGTGAAATATAGTAGTCTAGACTGCTTTTTGTTGTCCTGGTGGCCCAGAGGTAGCATACCCCGGTCACAATTATAAGATCGTGGGTTTGAATCCTGTAA
>NW_024716833.1:0-32879 GCF_018991925.1 Homarus americanus | reverse complement strand
GGCACTCCCCCTCCTAACACTCCTGCTACACCTCTGGCACTCCAGGTACATCCGACACTCCCAGGTACACCTCCGGCACTCCAGGTACTCCTGACACTCCCTGGTACACCCCCTGCCTCCCTGGTACCTCTGACACTCCCAGGTACACCTCAGACCTCCCAGGTACCCCTGCACTCTCGGTACACCTCTGACACTCCCAGGTACACCTCCCAACACTCCCAGGTACTCCTCTGACACTCCCTGGTACCTCTGGCTCCAGGTACCTCCCAGCTTGCTGGGTACACCTCTGACACTCCCAGTACACCTCCCTGACACTCCCAGGTACACCTCTGACACTCCCAGGTACACCTCCGACACTCCCAAGTACACCTCTGACCTCCCAGGTACACCCCTGTGCTCCCAGATACCTCTGATGCTCCCAGGTACTCCTCCGACCACTCCCAGTTACACCTCCGACACTCCCAGGTGCCTCTAACACTCCCCTACACCTCTGACCTCCCAGGTGCACCTCCGTGCTCTGAGTACACCTCGGCCTCCCAGGTACACCTGGCCCACCCCTGGTACACCTAACACTCTGGTACACCTCTGACACTCCCAGGTACCTCTGACACTCCCAGGTACACCCTAACTCCCAGGTACACCTCTGGCCTCCCAGGTACTCACGGCTTGCTCCCAGGCCCCTGGCCTCCCAGGTACCTCACACTCCCAGGTACACCTCTGACCTCCCAGGTACACCCCTGACCTCCCAGGTACCTCCTGACACTCCCAGGTACACCTCTGGCCTCCCAGGTACACCTCCGCAGCCTCCCAGGTACACTCCGGCTTGCTCCCAGGTACCTCTGACACTCCCAGGTACACCCCTGACACTCCCAGGTACACCTCTGACACTCCCAGGTACTCCTCTGGCCTCCCAGTGCACCTCCGACACCTCAGTTTACCTCGACGCACTCTCAGTTACACCTCCGACACTCTCAGGTACACCCTGACACTCCCAGGTACACCCCAGACACTCCCAGGTACACCTCCTGACACTCCCAGGTACACCTCCGAGCACTCCCAGGCACCTCTGACACTCAGGTACACCTCCGGCTCCAGGTACCTCTGCACTCCCAGGTACACCTCCTGACCTCCCAGGTACCACCCCAACCTCCCAGGTACACCTCTGGCCTCCCAGTAGCCCTGACACTCCCAGTTACACCTCCGACCTCCCATTACACCTGACACTCCCAGGTACACCCCAGCATTCCCAGTACACCTCTGATACTCCAGTACACCTCTGAGACTCCCAGGTACACCCCTGACATTCCCATACACCTCTGATGCTCCCAGGTACACCTCCGATGCTCCCAGGTACACCTCCGACACTCCCAGGTACCTCCTACAGCACTCCCAGGCACTCCTCTGACACTCCTGGTTCTCTGACACTCCCAGTGCACATCCGGCCTCCCAGGCACCTCCTCCCAGCCTGCCTCCTGGTACACCTCCCACCTCCCATGTACACCTCCCAAGCACTCCCAGGTGCCACCTCCGGCTTGCTCCCAGGTACCTGCCTCCCAGGTACACCTCCTGACACTCCCATGCCTCAGACCTCCCAGGTACACCTCTGGCCTCCCAGGCACCTCTGACTTCTCCCAGGTACTCCACCCCCAGCACTCCCTGGTACCAGACACTCCAGGTACACCTCCCAAGCACTCCCAGGCTCACTCTGACACTCCCAGACACCTCCGACACTCTCCGTGTACACCTCCTGATCACTCCCAGTACCCTCCTGCACTCCATTGACACCTCAGCCTCCAGGTTACACCTCCGACACTCCCAGTACACCTGACTTGCTCCCAGGTACACCTCCTGATGCTCCCAGGTACACCTCTGACACTCCAGGTGCTCTCCTGACCTCCCAGTTGCCTCCGACACTCCCAGTTGCACCTGACACTCCCAGGTACACCCCTGACACTCCCAGGTACACCCCAGACACTCCCAGGTACATCTGACACTCCCAGGTACATCTCTGGCCTCCCAGGTACACCTCTGACACTCCCAGGCACCTCCAACCTCCCAGGTACCTCTGACACTCCCAGGTACACCTTGGCCTCCAGGTACTCACTGGCACTCCTGGTACACCCCTGGCTCCCAGGTACACCCCAACCTCCCAGTACTCCTCTGCTACTCCCTGGGAACACCTCCGGCTACTCCCAGTTACACCCTGACACTCCCAGGTACACCCCTGACATTCCCAGGTACACCTCTGATACTCCCAGGTACCTCCGGCCTCCCAGTGCCTCCCGTGCTCCATGTACACCTCCGTGGTCCCAGGTACACCTCTGGCCTCCCAGGTATCTCTGACACTCCCTGGTTCTCAGACTCCCAGGTACACCTCCTAACACTCCCTGCTACACCTCCTGACACTCCCAGGTACACCTCGTGCTCCCAAGTACACCTCCGACACTCCCAGGTGCTCACTGTTGCTCCTGGTGCACCCTATCCTGGTTCCTCCTGACCTCCCAGGTACACCTCTGACACTCCCAGGTACACCTCTGACCTCCCAGGTACACCTCTGACACTCCCAGGTACCTCCTGGCCTCCCAGGTACCTCCCGACACTCCCAGGTACACCTCTGACCCTCCCAGGTACACCCCAACCTCCAGGCTCCCCTCTGTCTCCCAGGTACTCCTCTGACACTCCCAGTTACACCTCCGGCTTGCTCTCCCAGTTACACCTCCGACACTCTCAGTTACACCCCTGACACTCCAGGTACACCCCAGACACTCCCAGGTACACCTCTGACACTCCCAGGTACACCTCCTGACCTCCCAGGTACACCTCCTGACACTCCCAAGTACACCTCCGACACTCCAAGTACACCTCCCAGCTCCAGGTACACCTCCTGACACTCCCAGGTACACCTCTGACCTCCCAGGTACACCTCTGACACTCCCAGGTGCCTCTGACACTCCCATTACACCCCTGACACTCCCAGGTACACCCTGACATTCCCAGTGCACCTCTGATACTCCCAGGTACACCTCCCGAACTCCCAGGTACACCTGACATTCCCAGTGCACCTCTGATACTCCCAGGTCACCTCTGACACTCCCAGGTACACCTCCGTGCTCCCAGGTACACCTCCGATAGTCCCAGGTACACCTCTGACCTCCCAGGCACTCCTCTGACACTCCCTGGTTCACCTCTGACCTCCCAGGTACACATCCGGCTCTCCCAGGTACACCTCCGGCCTCCCAGGTACTCACTGACACTCCTGGTACACCCCCTAACTCTCCCCATAACACCTCTGACACTCCCATGTACACCCCAACACTCCCAGGTACACCTGACACTCCCAGTGTACACCCCTGACCTCCCCACCTGGCTTGCTCCCAGGTACCTTGAGCATTCCAGGTACACCCTGACACTCCCAGGTACACCCTGACACTCAGGTACACCTCTGGCCTCCCAGTTCCTCCGACACTCCCAGGTACACCTCTGACACTCCCAGGTACACCCCAGACACTCCCATGCCTGGCCTCCCAGGTACCTACTCTGTGCTCCCAGTTTCTCTGACACTCCCAGGTACACCTCTGACACTCCCAGTTACACCTCCGACATCCCAGTGCACCTGACACTCCCAGGTACACCTGACACTCCCAGGTACACCTCTGATGCTCCCAGGTACCTCTGACACTCCCAGGTACACCTCTGACACTCCCAGGTACACCTCTGACGCTCCCAGGTACAACTCTCTCCTGACACTCCCAGGTACACCTCTGACACTCCCAGGTACACCTCTGACACTCCAGGTACTCCTCTGACATTCCCCCAGTACTCCTCTGACACTCCAGGTACACCTCCTGACCTCCCAGGTACACCTCTCCCTCCCAGGTACACCTCCGGCACTCCCAGTGCCTTCAACCTCCCAGGTACCTCTGAGCTCCCAGGTACCTCTGACTCTGTTTACCTTCCACTCCAGTTCTGGCCTCCCAGGTACCTTCTGACACTCCCAGGTGCACCCTGTCCTCCCAGTACACCCCTGACACTCCCAGATACCTCCTGACACTTCCAGGTACTCTCTGGCCTCCCAGGTACACCTGACACTCCCAGGTACACCTCTGATGCTCCCAGGGATACCCCTGACACTCCCAGGTACACCTCCGGCTCCATTTACACCCCCTAACACTCCCAGTGCACCCCAGACTCTCCCAGGTCACATCTGACACTCCCAGTACCTCTGACCTCCCAGGTACACCTCTGACACACTCCAGTACACCTCCCGGCTACTCCCAGGCCTCCTTCTGAGTACCTCTGGCTTCTCCCAGGTACACCACAGCCTCCCAGGTACACCCCTGACACTCCCAGGACATACTGACACTCCCAGGTACACCTCCGACCTCCCATTACACCCTGACACTCCCAGGTACACCCTGACACTCCCAGTACACCTCTGACACTCCCAGATACACCTCGCCTCCCCAGGTACCTCAGGCACTAGGTACACCCCTTTCACTCCCAGGTACACCTCCTGACCTCCCAGGTACTCCCTGACACTCCCAGGTACACCTCTGGCCTCCCAGGTACACCTCTGACACTCCAGGTGCACCTCCGACCTCCCAGGTACACCTAACATTCCCAGGTACACCTGACACTCCCAGGTACACCTCTGATACTCCCAGGTACACCTCCCCAACCAGGTACCTCTGACACTCCCAGGTACCTCTGGCACTCCCAGGTACACCTCTGACCTCCCAGGTACACACTCCTGGGTACACCTCTGGCCTCCCAGGTACTCCTTTGACGTTCCCAGGTACTCCTCTGACGCTCCCAGGTACACCTCTGACACTCCCAGGTACACCTCTCTCCTCCCAGGTACACCTCCGACACTCCAGTTACACCTCTGACACTCCCAGGTACACCTCTGACACTCCCAGGTACCTCCTCAGCTCTCAGGTACACCTTCCGACACTCCAGGTTCACCTCCGACTCTCCCCAGGTACACCTCTCACACTCCCAGGTGCACCCTGTCCTCCCAGGTACCCCCAACCTCCCAGATACACCTCTGGCTTTTCCCAGGTCTCCTCCTGACACTCCCAGGTACCACCTGACACTCCCAGGTACACCTCTGATACTCCCAGGTCACCCCTGACACTCCCAGTTACACCTCCGGCCTCCCAGTTACACCCCTGACACTCCCAGGTACACCCCAGACACTCCCAGGTACACCTCTGACACTCCCAGGTACACCTCTGACTGCTCCCAGGTACACCTCTGACACTCTCAGGAACACCTCCGACACTCCCAGGTCACCTCTGAGCACTCCCAGGTACACCTCTGACACTCCCAGGTACACCACCCAACACTCCCAGGTACACCTCTGATACTCCCAGGATACCCCTGACACTCCCAGTTACCTCCAGACACTCCAGTTACACCCCTGACACTCCCAGGTGCACCCTGACACTCCCACGTACCACTGACCTCCCAGATACACCCTCCTAATCCCATGTGCACCTCAGACACCCCTAGGTACACCCCTTTCACTCCAGGTACACCTCTGACCTCCCAGGTACTCACCTTGCTCCCTGGTACCCCAACCTCCGTACACCTCTGACCTCCCAGGCCTCACTGCAGCACTCCTGGGGCCACCTCGACACTCCCAGTTACACCCTGACACTCCCAGGTACACCCCTGACATTCCCAGATACCTCTGATACTCCCAGGTACACCTCTGCTCCCAGGTACCTCCGTCTCCCATGTACACCTCCGTAGTCCCAGGTCACCTCTGGCCTCCCAGGTACTCCTCTCAGCCTCCTGGTTCACCTCAGACACTCCCAGGTACACCTCCTGCCTCCCTGCCTCTGACATCCCAGGTACACATCCGACACTCCAAGTACACCTCCACCTCCCAGGTGTCCACTGACACCCCTGGTACACCCCTAACACTCCTGGTCACACCTCTGACACTCCCAGATGCACCTCAGACACTCCCAGGTACACCCCTGACCTCCCAGGTACACCTCTGACACTCCCAGGTACTCACCCCAGCTCCTAGGTACACCTCCCACCTCCCAGGTACACCTCTGACCTCCCAGGTACACCTCGACACTCCCAGGTACACCTGACACTCCCAGGTACACCTCTGACCTCCCTGGTACCTCTGACACTCCCAGGTACACCTCCGAGCCTCCCAGGTACACCTCCGGCTTCTCCCAGTACACCTCTCAGCCCTCCCAGGTACCCCAGCCTCCCAGATACACCTCTGATACTCCCAGGCCTCCTCCCCTGACACTCAGTTACACCTCCGGCCTCCCAGTTACACCTCCGACACTCCCAGTTACACCTCCGGCTCTCGGACACCCCTGACACTCCCAGGTACACCCCAGACACTCCCAGGTACACCTCTGACTCTCAGGTACCTCTGACACTCCCAGGTACACCTCCGACACTCCCAGGTACACCTCTGGCCTCCCAGGTACACCTCTGACCTCCCAGGTTCACCTGACACTCCCAGGTACACCTCTGACACTCCCAGGTATACCTCCTGACACTCCAGGTACATCCCGACACTCCCAGGTACACCTCCGGCCTCCCAGGTACTCACTGACACTCCCTGGTACACCCCTGCCTCCCATGCACCTCCAAACTCCCATGTACACCTCAGACACTCCCAGGTACACCCCTAACACTCCCATGTACACCTCTGGCCTCCCATGTACACCTCAGACACTCCCAGGTACACCCCTGACACTCCCAGGTACACCTCTGAACTCCCAGGTACTCCACTGACACCCTGGTACACCCCAGACACTGGTACACCTCTGGCCTCCCAGGTACTCCTCTGACTCCTGGAACACCTCCGACACTCTCCAGGTACACCTCTGATACTCCCAGGTACACCTCTGATACTCCCAGGTATACCTCCTGACACTCCCAGTTACCTCCGACACTCCCAGTTACACCCTGACACTCCCAGATACACCTCTGATACTCCCAGGTACACCTCTGGCCTCCAGGTACTCCTCTGACCTCCCAGTTACACCTCCGGCCTCCCAGTTACACCCCCAACCTCCCATTTTTGACACTCCCAGGTACACCCCAGACACTCCCAGGTACACATCTCAGCACTCCCAGGTACATCTCTGACACTCCCAGTACACCTCTGACCTCTCCAGGTACACCTCCTTGCTCCCAGGTACCTCTGACTCCCAGGTACACCTCTGGCCTCCCAGGTACACCTTCCAGCACTCCCAGGTACACCTCTGTACTCCCAGGTACACCTCTGATACTCCCAGGTATACCTCTGACACTCTCAGAACACCTCCAACACTCCCAGGTACACCCTCTGACACTCCCAGGTACACCTCCGGCACTCCCAGGTACACCTCTGATACTCCCAGGTACACCTCTGTCTCCCAGGTACCTCCTCAGCACTCCCAGGTACTCTCTGACACTCCTGGTACACCTCCGACCTCCCAGGTACACCTCTGACGCTCCCAGGTGCACCCTGACACTGCAGATACCTCTGATGCTCTCAGGTACACCTTGACACTCCCAGGTACTCTCCTGACCTCCCACAGTTACCTCCGACACTCCAGTACACCCCTGACACTCCCAGGTATGGCACTCCCAGGCCTCTGCTCCCAGGTACACCTCTGAGCCTCCCAGGTACTCCTCTGACCTCCCTGGTACACCTCCGGCACTCCCAGGTACACCTCCCAGCACTCCCATGCCTCTGGCCTCCCAGGTACTCCACTGACCTCCTGGTACACCTCTGACCTACAGTGCCTCCCAGCACTCCCAGGTACCTCTTACTCTCCCCAGTACCCTGACACTCCCAGGTACCTTAGACACTCCCATGTACAAACCTGACACTCCCAGTGCACCTCTGACACTCCCAGGTACACCTCTGACACTCCCAGGTACACCCCAGACACTCCCACATACCTCTGACATTCCCAGGCCTTCCCAGGCAGGTACACCTCAGACACTCCCAGTGCCTCCGACACTCCCAGTTACACCCCTGACATTCCATGTACACTCTGACCTCCCAGGTACACCTCTGATACTCCCAGGTACACCTCTGACACTTCCAGGTACATCTACACTCCCATTTACACAATGACCTCCCAGGTACAACCCTGACACTCCCAGGTACACCACTGACACTACCAGGTACCTCTGACACTCCCAGGTCCTCCTGACGTTCAAGTACTCCTCTGACACTGCCAGGTACACCTCTGACACTCCCAGGTACACCTCTCACACTCCCAGGTCACCTCCGACACTCCCAGGTACACCTTGACACTCCCAGGTACACCTCTGACCTCCCAGGTACACCTCTGACTCTCACAGTACCTTCGACACTCCCAGGTTCTCCGACACTCCCAGGTACAATTCTCACCTCCCAGGTCACTCTCTGACACTCCCGGTACACCCTGACACTCCCAGATGCACCTCTGACCTCCCAGGTACTCCTCTAACACTCCCAGGTACACCACTGACACTACCAGGTACACCTCTGACTCTCCCAGGTACTCCTTTGACGTTCCCAGGTACTCCTCTGACACTGCCAGGTACACCTCTGACACTCAGGAACACCTCTCCTGCTCCAGGTACACCTCCGACACTCCCAGGTACACCTCTGGCACTCCCAGGTACACCTCTGACCTCCCAGGTACACCACCCACACTCCCAGGTACACCACTGACCACTCCCTAGGTACACCTCTGATACTCCCAGGGATACCTCTGACACTCCCAGTTACACCTCCGGCCTCCCTGTTACACCCCTGACACTTCCATTACACCTCCAAGATACACCTCTGATGCTCCCAGGTACACCTCCGACACTCCCAGGTACCTCCGATACTCCCAGGTACCTCCGGTAGTCCCAGGTACACATCCGACCTCCCAGGTACACCTCCGACCTCCCAGGTACTCCACTGACACTCCCTGGTATACTCTGACCTCCCAGGTACCTCTGACACTCCCAGGTACAACTCAGACACCAGGTACACCCTGACACTCCCAGGTACACCTCTGACACTCCCAGGTACTCACTGACACTCCCTGATACACCCTGACACTCCCAGGCACATCTCTGACCTCCCAGGTACTCCTCTGACACTCCCTGAAACACCTCAGACACTCCCAGGTACACCCCCAACACTCCCAGGTACACCTCTGACACTCCCAGGTACTCCATGACACTCCCTGATACACCCCTGCCACTTCCAGGGTACCTCTGACACAAACAAGTACTCTGTGACACTCCCAGGTACCTCCTGACACTCCCAGGTACCACCTGACACCACCAGGTACTCCTTTGACGCTCCCAGGTACTCCTTTGACTCCCAGGTACACCTTTGACCCACTCCGAGTACCCCCTGACACTCCCAGGTACCCTTGGCCTCCCATGTACACCCCCTGACACTCCGAAGTACACCCCAGACACTCCCAGGTACACCTCTGACACTCCCAGGTACACCCCAGACACTCCCAGGTACACCTCTGACACTCCCAGGTACTCCTCTGACACTCCCAGGTACACCTCTGACACACTCAGGAACACCTCCGACACTCCCAGGTACACCTCTGACACTCCCAGGTACCTCTGACACTCCAGGTACTCCTGACGTTCCCCAGTTACTCCTCTGACACTGCAGGTACCTCTGAACCCCTGGTACACCTCGACTGCCAGGTACACCTCTGACACTCCCAGGTACACCTCCGACACTCCCAGGTACACCGCCCAGCACTCCCAGGTACACCTCCTGACACTCCCAGGTACATCTGACTCTCACTGAACGCTTCGACACTCCCAGGTTCACCTCCGACACTCCCAGGTACACTTCTCAAACTCCCAGGTACACCCCTGACACTCCCAGGTACACCCCTGACATTCCCAGATACACCTCTGATACTCCCAGGTACACCTCTGACACTCCCAGGTACACCTCTGACACACTCAGGAACACCTCCGACCTCCCAGGTACACCTCTGACACTCCAGGTACACCTCCTGACTCCCAGGTACACCACCTGACCCTCCCAGGTACACCTCTGATGCCTCCCAGGATACCCCTGACACTCCAGTTACACCTCCACACTCCCAGTTACACCCTGACCTCCCAGGTGCACCCCTGACACTCCCAGGTACACCACCCAGCACTCCCAGATACCTCCTAATACTCCCATGTACCTCAGACACCCCTAGGTACACCCCTTTCACTCCCAGGTACACCTCTGACACTCCCAGGTACTCCTGACCTCCCTGGTACACCCCTGACCTCCCAGGTACACCTCTGGACCTCCCAGGTACTCCTCTGGCACTCCCTGGAACACCTCCGACACTCCCAGTTACACCCTGACACTCCCAGGTACACCCTGACATTCCCAGATACACCTCTGATACTCCCAGGTACACCTCTGACACTCCCAGGTACACCTCCGATACTCCATGTACACCTCCGATAGTCCCAGGTACACCTCTGACACCTCCCAGGTACTCCTCTGACACTCCCTGGTTCACCTCAGACACTCCCAGGTACACCTCTAACACTCCCTGCTCCTGACCTCCCAGGTACATCCGACACTCCCAAGTACACCTCCGGCACTCCCAGGTACTCACTGACACCCCTGGTACACCCTAACACTCCTGGTACACCTCTGACACTCCCAATACACCTCAGACACTCCCAGGTACACCCCTGACCTCCCAGGTACCTCTGACACTCCCAGGTACTCCACTGACACTCCCTGGTACACCTCTGACCTCCCAGGTACCTCCTGACACTCCCAGGTACCTCCTGACCTCCCAGGTACACCTCTGACCTCCCAGGTACACCTCCGACACTCCCAGGTCACCTCTGACCACTCCCAGGTACACCCCTGACCTCCCAGATACACCTCTGATACTCCCAGGTACACCTCTGACACTCCCAGGTACACCTCCGACACTCCCAGGTACCTCCGACTTGCTCCCAGGTACACCTCCGACACTCCCAGGTAACCCCTGACACTCCCAGGTACACCCCAGACACTCCCAGGTACACCTCCTGACACTCCAGGTACACCTCCTGACACTCCCAGGTACACCTCTGAGCACTCTCAGGTACACCTCCGACACTCCCAGGCCTCTGGCCTCCCAGGTACCTCTGACACTCCCAGGTACTACTGACCTCCCAGGTGCCTCTGATGCTCCCAGGTACACCTCCTGACACTCCCAGTTACACCTCCGACACTCCAGTTACACCCCTGACCTCCCAGGTACACCCTGACATTCCCAGGTACACCTCCTGATACTCCCAGGTACACCTCTGAGACTCCCAGGTACACCCTGACATTCCCAATTACACCTCTGATACTCCCAGGTACACCTCCGATGCTCAGGTACACCTCCGATAGTCCCAGGTACACCTCCTGACACTCCTGGTTCCACCTCTGACACTCCCAGGTACACCTCGACCTCCCAGGTACACCTCCGACCTCCCAGGTACTCCTGACACTCCCTGGTACCCCTAACACTCCCATGTACCTCCCAACACTCCCATGTACACTGAACACTCCCAGGTACACCTCTGGCCTCCCAGGTACTCCTCTGACCTCCCAGGTACACCTCTGACACTCTCAGGTACACCTCCGGCCTCCAGGTACCTCTGACACTCCCAGGTACACCTCCTGACCTCCCAGGTACTCCTTGACGTTCCCAGTTCTCCTCCTGACACTCCCAGGTACCTCTGAGCTACTCAGGTACACCTCTGACACTCCCAGGTACACCTCTGACACTCCCAGGTACCTCCGACACTCCCAGGTACACCTGACACTCCCAGGTACACCTCTGACACTCCCAGGTACACTCTCTGACTCTCCCAGGTACACCTCCGACACTCCCAGGTTCACCTCCGACACTCCCAGGTACACTTCTCTCAAACTCAGGTACACCCCCTGACCACTCCCAGGTACACCCCTGACATTCCCAGATACACCTCTGATACTCCCAGGTACACTTCTGACACTCCGGTGCACACCTCTGACACACTCGAACACCTCCGACACTCCCAGGTACACCTCTGACACTCCCGGTACACCTCCCAGCCTCCCAGGTACACCACCGACACTCCCAGGTACACCTCTGATACTCCCAGGATACCCCTGACACTCCCAGTTACACCTCCAACCTCCCAGTTACACCCCTGACACTCCAGGTGCACCTGACACTCCCACGTACCACTGACCTCCCAGATACCTCCTAATACTCCCATATGCACCTCAGACACCCCTATGTTCACCCCTTTCACTCCCAGGTACACCTCTGACCTCCCAGGTACTCCACTGACCTCCTGGTACCTTGCTCCCAGGTACCTCTGACCTCCCAGGTACTCCTCTGGCCTCCTGGAACACCTCCGGCACTCCAGTTACACCCCTGACCTCCCAGGTACACCCTGACATTCCCAGATACACCTCTGACTCCCAGGTACACCTCTGACCTCCCAGGTACACCTCCCGTGCTCCCATGCACACTCCCGATAGTCCCAGGTACACCTCTGGCCTCCCAGTACTCCTGTGCTCCTGGTTCACCTCAACACTCCCAGGTACACCTCTGACCTCCCTGCTACACCTCCGGCCTCCCAGGTACATCCGACACTCCGTGCCTCCTGACACTCCCAGGTACTCCACTGACCTCCCTGGTACACCCCTAACACTCCCTGGTACACCTCTGACACTCCCAGATACACCTCAGACACTCCCAGGTACACCCCTAGCCTCCCAGGTACACCTCTGACCTCCCAGGTACTCCACCCAGCACTCCTGGTACACCTCTGGCTCCCAGGTACACCTCTGACCTCCCAGGTACACCTCTGACCTCCCAGGTACACCTCTGACCTCCCAGGTACACCTCCGGCTCTCCCAGGTACACCTCCTGACCTCCAGGTACACCCCTGACACTCCCAGGTACACCTCTGATACTCCCAGGTACTCCTCTGACACTCCCAGTACACCTCCGGCTTCTCCCAGGTACACCTCCGACACTCCCAGTTACACCTCCGACACTCTCAGTTACACCCCTGACCTCCCAGGTACACCCCAGACCTCCCAGGTACACCTCTGGCCTCCCAGGTACACCTCCTGACACTCCCAGGTACACCTCCTGACACTCTCAGGAACACCTCCGACACTCCCAGGTACACCTCTGGCCTCCCAGTGCACCTCTGACCTCCCAGGTACCTACTGACCTCCCGTGCACCTCTGATACTCCGGTATACCTCTGACCTCCCAGTTACACCTCCGACACTCCAGTTACCTGACACTCCCAGGTACACCCCAACATTCCCAGTACACCTCTGATACTCCCAGGTACACCTCTGAGACTCCCAGGTCACACTGACATTCCCAGTACCTCTGATACTCCCAGGTACACCTCCCGTCTCCCAGGTACACCTCCGTAGTCCCAGGTCCTCTGACACTCCCTGGTTCACCTCCCAGCCTCCCAGGTACACATCCGACACTCCCAGGTACACCTCCGGCCTCCCAGGTACTCACAGCACTCCCTGGTACACCCCTAACACTCCCATGTACACCTCTGACACTCCCATGTACACCTCAGAACTCCCAGGTACACCCCTAACACTCCCATGTACACCTCTGACACTCCCATGTACACCTCAGACACTCCCAGGTACACCTCTGACACTCCCAGGTACACCTCTGACACTCCCAGGTACTCCACTGACACTCCCTGGTACACCCCAGACACTCCCAGGTACACCTCTGACACTCCCAGGTACTCCTCTGACTCTCCCTGAAACACCTCCGACACTCTCAGGTACACCTCTGATACTCCCAGGTACACCTCTGATACTCCCAGGTATACCTCTGACACTCCCAGTTACACCTCCGACACTCCCAGTTACACCCCTGACACTCCCAGATACACCTCTGATACTCCCAGGTACACCTCTCAGCCTCCCAGGTACTCCTCTGACACTCCCAGGTACACCTCCGGCCTCCCAGTTACACCCCTGACACTCCCAGGTACACCCCAGACACTCCCAGGTACACCCAGACACTCCCAGGTACATCTGACACTCCCAGGCACCTCTGAGCCTCCCAGGTACACCTCTGACACTCCCAGGTACACCCTCCAACACTCCCAGGTACACCTCTGACCTCCCAGGTACACCTGACCTCCCAGGTACTCCACTGACCTCCCTGGTACACCCCTGACACTCCCAGGTACACCTCTGACACTCCCAGGTACTCCTCTGGCACTCCTGGAACACCTCCGACCTCCCAGTTACACCCTGACACTCCCAGGTATGACATTCCCAGATACACCTCTGATGCTCCCAGGTACACCTCTGACACTCCCAGGTACACCTCCGATGCTCCCATGTACACCTCCGATAGTCCCAGGTACACCTCTGACACTCCCAGGTACTCCTCTGACACTCCTGGTTCACCTCAGACACTCCCAGGTACACCTCTGACACTCCTGCCTACACCTCTGACCTCCCAGGTACACATCCGACACTCCCAGGTACACCTCCGACACTCCCAGGTACTCCCACTGGCCTCCTGGTACACCCTAACACTCCCTGGTACACACTCCCAGTGCACCCCACACTCAGGTACACCCTGACACTCCCAGGTACACCTCCTGACACTCAGGTACACTCTGACACTCCCAGGTACTCCACTGACACTCCCTGGTACACCTCTGACACTCCCAGGTACACCTCTGACCTCCCAGGTACACCTCTGACCTCCCAGGTACACCCCTGACACTCCCAGGTACACATCCTGACCTCCCTGGTACACCTCTGACACTCCCAGGTACACCTCTGACACTCCCAGGTACACCTCCGACCTCCCAAGTACACCTCTGACCCTCCAGGTACACCCCTGCACTCAGGTACACCTCTGATGCTCCCAGGTACTCCTCCTGACACTCCCAGTTACACCTCCGACACTCTCAGTTACCTCCGACACTCCCAGTTACACCCCTGACACTCCCAGGTACACCCCAGACACTCCCAGGTACACCTCTGACACTCCCAGGTACACCTCTGACACTCCCAGGTACACCTCTGACACTCTCAGGAACACCTC
This sequence comes from Homarus americanus, assembly GCF_018991925.1. NCBI lineage: Eukaryota > Metazoa > Arthropoda > Malacostraca > Decapoda > Nephropidae > Homarus > Homarus americanus. The sequence goes on along the minus strand of NW_024716833.1, from coordinate 17,782 downwards.
CGACACTCCCAGGTACACCTCTGACACTCCCAGGTACACCTCTGACACTCCCAGGTACACCACTGACACTCCCAGGTACACCTCTGATACTCCCAGGTATACCTCTGACCTCCAGTTCCCTCCGACACCAGTTACACCCTGGACACTCCCAGGTACACCCTGACATTCCCAGTTACACCTCTGATACTCCCAGGTACACCTCTGAGACTCCCAGGTACACCCCTGACATTCCCAATTACACCTCTGTCTCCCAGGTACACCTCTGACACTCCCAGGTACACCTCCGATACTCCCAGGTACACCTCCGATAGTCCAGGTACACCTCTGACACTCCCAGGCACTCCTCTGACATTCCCCTGGTTCACCTCTGACACTCAGGTACACATCCGACCTCCCAGGTACACCTCCGGGCATCCCAGACCTCCACTGAGCCTCCTGGTACACCCCTAACACTCCCATGTACCCTCTGACACTCCCATGTACACCCTGACACTCCCAGGTACACCTTAGACACTCCCATGTACACCCTGACTCTCCCAGGTGCACCCTGACACTCAGGTACATGACATTCCATGTACTGACACTCCCAGGTACACCCCTGACCTCCCAGGTACACCTCTGACACTCCCAGGTACACCTCGACCTCCCAGGTACACCTCTGAGCCTCCCAGGTACACCCCAGACACTCCCAGATACACCTCTGACCTCCCAGGTACATCTCTGACACTCCCAGGTACACCTCTGACACTCCCAGGTACACCTCAGCACTCCCAGTTACACCTCCGACACTCCCAGTTACACCCTGACATTCCCAGGTACACCCCTGACACTCCCAGGTACCTCTGATACTCCCAGGCCTCCTGACACTTCCAGGTACACCTCTGACACTCCAGGTGCCTCCAGCCTCCCGGTACACTCTGACCTCCCAGGTACACCACTGACACTCCCAGGTACACCTCTGACACTCCCAGGTACTCCTTTGACGTTCCCAGGTACACCTCTGACACTCCCAGGTACACCTCCTGACACTCCCAGGTACCTCTCACCTCCCAGGTGCACCTCCGTCTCGCTCCCAGATACACCTCTGACACTTTCCAGGTACTCCTCTGACACTCCCAGGTACACCACTGACACACCAGTGCCTCGATACTCCCAGGATACTGACACTCCCAGTTACACCCCGACACTCCCAGTTACACCCTGACACTCCCAGGTACACCCCAGACCTCCCAGACACATCTGACACTCCCAGGTACACCTCTGACACTCCCAGGTACACCTCTGACACCTCAGGAACACCTCCGACACTCCCAGGTACCTCTGACACTCACAGGTACACCTCTGACACTCCCAGGTACACCACTGACACTCCCAGGTACACCTCTGATACTCCCAGGGATACCCCTGACACTCCCAGTTACACCTCCGACACTCCCAGTTACACCCCTGACACTCCCACGTACACCCCTGACACTCTCACGTACACCACTGACACTCCCAGATACACCTCTAATACTCCCATGTACACCTCAGACACCCCTAGGTACACCCCTTTCACTCCCAGGTACACCTCTGACACTCCCAGGTACTCCACTGACACTCCCTGGTACACCCCTGACACTCCCAGGTACACCTCTGACACTCCCAGGTACTCCTCTGGCACTCCCCGGAACACCTCCGACACTCCCCAAAGTTACACCCTGACACTCCCAGGCACACCTTCTGACATTCCCAGACACACCTCTGATACCCCAGCACACCTGACACTCCCAGGTACACCTCCGATACTCCCATGTACACCTCCGATAGTCCCAGGTACACCTCTGACACTCCCAGGTACTCCTCTGACACTCCCTGGTTCACCTCAGACACTCCCAGGTACACCTCTAACACTCCCTGCTACACTTCTGACACTCCCAGGTACACATCCGACATTCCCAGATACACCTCCGACACTTTCAGGTACACCTCTGATACTCCCAGGTACACCTCTGATACTCCCAGGTATACCTCTGACACTCATAGTTACACCTCCGACACTCCCAGTTACACCCCTGACACTCCCTGATACACCTCTGATAATTCTACCTCTGACACCCCCAGTTACACCTCTGACACTGCCAGGTACACCTTTGACACTCCCTGGTACACCTGTGACATTCCCAGGTACATCTCCGACACTCCCAGGTACACCTCTGGCACTCCCAGGTAAACCTCCGATTCTCCCAGGTACACCTTTGACACTCCCTGGAACACCTCCAACACTCCCAGGTACACCCCTGACACTCCCAGGTACACCTTTGATACTCCCAGATACACCTCTGATACTCCCATGTACATTTCTGACACTCCCAGGTATACTCCTCTGACACTCCCAGTTACACCTCCGACACTCCCAGTTACACCCCTGACACTCCCACGTGACACCCTGATACTCCCAGATACACCTCTGATACTCCCAGGTACACCTCTGACACTCCCAGATACTCCTCTGACACTCCCTGGAACACCTCCGACAATCCCAGGTACCCCTCTGACACTCCCAGGTGCACCCCTGACACTCGCAGATACACCTCTGATACTCTCAGGTACACTTCTGACACTCCCAGGTACTCCTCTGACACTCACAATTACACCTCCGACACTCCCAGTTACACCCCTGACACTCCCAGGTACACCCCTGACACTCCCAGATACACCTCTGATACTCCCAGGTACACCTCTGACACTCCCAGGTACACCTCCGATACTCCCAGGTACACCTCCTATAGTCCCAGGTACACCTCTAACACTCCCAGGTACTCCACTGATACTCCCAGGTACTCCACTGACACTCCCTGGTACACCTCTGATACTCCCAGGTACACCCCTGACACTCCCAGATACACCTCTGACTCTTCCAGGTACATACCTGACTCTCCCAGGTACACCTCAGACACTCTTCCGTGTACACCCTGACACTCCCAGGTACACCTCTGACTCTCCCAGGTACACCCCTGACACTCCCAAGTACAACTCTGACACTCCCAGGTACACCTCTGACACTTCCAGGTACACCTCTGACACTTCCAGGTACACCCCAGACAATCCCACATACACCTCTGACACTCCCAGGTACTCCTCTGACACTCCCAGGTACTCCTCTGACACTCCCAGTTACTCCTCTGACACTCCCAGGTACTCCTCTGACACTCCCAACTACACCTCTGACACTCTGAGGTACACCCCAGACACTCCCAGGTACACCTCTGACACTCCCAGGTACACCTCAGACACTCCCAGTAACACCCCAGACACTCCCAGGTACATCTGACACGCGCAGGTACACCTCTGACACTCCCAGGTACACCTGTGTCACTCTCAGGAAAACCTCCGACACTCCCAGGCACACCTCTGGCACTCCCAGGTACACCTCTGACACTCCCAGGTACACAAATCACACTTCCAGGTACACCTCTGATACTCCCAAGAATACCTCTGACAGCCCCAGTTACACCTCCGACACTCCCAATTACACCCCCTGACACTCCCAGGTACACCCCTGACACTCCCAGATACACCTGTGATACTCCCAGGTACACCTCTGACACTCCCGGGTACACCTCCGATACTCCCAGGTAGACGTCCGACAGTCCCAGGTACACCTCTGACACTCCCAGGTACTCCTCTGACACTTCCTGGTTCACCCCTGACACTCCCAGGTACACCCCTGACACTCTCAGATACACCTGTGATACTCCCAGGTACACCTCTGACACTCCCGGGTACACCTCCGATACTCCCAGGTACACGTCCGACACTCCCAGGTACACCTCCGACACTCCCAGGTACACCTCCGATACTCCCAGGTACACCTCTGACACTCCCAGGTACACCTCTGACACTGCCATGTACACCTCTGACACTCCCAGGTACACCTCCGACACTCCCAGGTACACCGCTGACACTCCCAGGTACACCCCTGTCACTACCAAGTACACCTCTGACAATCCCAGGTACACCTCTGACACTCTCCGGTACACCCCAGACACTCCCACATACACTTGTGACACTCCCAGGTACTCCTCTGACACTCCCAGGTACTCCTCTGACACGTCCAGGTACTCCTCTGACACTCCCAAGTACACCTCTGACACTCCGAGGTACACCCCAGACATTTCCAGGTACACCTCTGACACTCCCAGGTATTTCTCTGACACTCTCAGGTACACCTCCGACACTCCCAGGTACACCTCCAACACTTCCTGGTACACCTCATACACTCCCTGGTACACGTCAGACACTCCTAGGTACACCTCTGACACTCCCAGGTACACCTCTAACACTCCCAGGTACACCTCTGACACTCCCAGGTACACCTCTGACACTCCCAGGTACACCCCAGCCTCCCAGGTACACCTCTGACACTCCCAGGTACCTCCCAGCACTCCAGGTACACCTCCGACACTCCCAGGTACACCCAGACACTCCCAGGTACACCCCTGACACTCCCAGGTACACCTCTGACACTCCCAGGTTCACCTCTGACACTCCCAGGTACCCCCTGACACTCCCAGTTACCTCCTCTGACACTCCCAGGTACACCTCTGACACTCCCAGGTACACCTCCGATACTCCCAGGTACACCTCCTGACACTCCCAGGTACTCCTCTGACCTCCCAGGTACACCTCCTGACCTCCCAGGTACACCTCGACACTCCCAGGTACACCTCTGACACTCCCAGGTGCTCACTGACTCCCTGGTACACCCTGACACTCCCAGGTACCTCTGACACTCCCAGGTACTCTCTGACTCTCCCTGGTACACCTCCGACACTCCCAGGTACACCTCCTGATACTCCCAGGTACACCTCTGATACTCCCAGGTACACCTCTGACACTCCCAGTTACCTCCGACACTCCCAGTTACACCTGACACTCCCAGATACACCTCTGTACTCCCAGGTACACCTCTGACACTCCCAGGTACTCCTCTGACACTCCCAGTTACCTCCGACACTCCCAGTTACACCCCTGACACTCCCAGGTACACCCCCAGACACTCCCAGGTACACCCCAGACACTCCCAGGTACACCTCTGACCTCAGGTACACCTCCTGACACTCCCAGGTACACCTCTGACACTCTCAGGTACACCTCCAACACTCCCAGGTACACCTCTGACACTCCCAGGTACACCTCTGACCTCCCAGGTACACCTCTGATACTCCCAGGTACACCTCTGATACTCCCAGGTCATGCCTCCGACACTCTCAGGTACACCTCCAACACTCCCAGGTACACCTCTGACACTCCCAGGTACACCTCCGACACTCCAGGTACACCTCTGATACTCCCAGGTACACCTCTGATGCTCCCAGGTACACTCCTGACACTCCCAGGTTGCTCCTCCTGACACTCCTGGAACACCTCCGACCTCCCAGGTACACCTCTGACACTCCCAGGTGCACCCCTGACACTCCCAGATACACCTCTGATACTCCCAGGTACACCTCTGACACTCCCAGGTACTCCTCTGACACTCCCAGGTACACCCTCCGACACTCCCAGTTACACCTGACACTCCCAGGTACACCTGACACTCCTCCTGATACTCCCAGGTACCTCTGACACTCCAGGTACTCCTCTGACCTCCCTGGTACCTCCGACACTCCCAGGTACACCTCTGACACTCCCAGTACACCTCTGACACTCCCAGGTGCACCCTGACACTCCCAGGTACACCACCTGACACTACCAGGTACACCTCTGACACTCCCAGGTACTCCTTTGACGTTCCCAGGTACTCCTCTGACACTGCCAGGTACACCTCTGACACTCCCAGGTACACCTCTCACACTCCCAGGTACACCTCCGACACTCCCAGGTACACCGCTGACACTCCCAGGTACACCTCTGACCCTCCCAGGTACACCTCTGACTCTCGCAGGTACACCTTCCCGGCACTCCCAGGTACACCTCCGACACTCCCAGGTACACTTCTCACACTCCCAGGTACATCCCTGACCTCCCAGGTACACCCCTGACCTCCCAGATGCACCTCTGACATTCCCAGGTACTCCTCCTAACACTCCAGGTACACCACTGACACTACCAGGTACACCTCTGTCCCAAGGTACTCCTTTGACGTTCCCAGGTACTCCTCTGACACTGCAGGTACACCTGACCTCCCAGGTACACCTCTCACACTCCCAGGTACACCTCCGACACTCCCAGGTACACCTCACGCACTCCCAGGTACACCTCTGACCTCCCAGGTACACCACTGACACTCCCATTACACCACTGACCTCCTAGTACACCTCTGATACTCCCAGGATACCTCTGACCTCCCAGTTACACCTCCGACACTCCCTGTTACACCCCTGACACTTCCCATGCACCCTGACACTCAAGATACACCTCTGATACTCCCAGGTACACCTCGACACTCCCAGGTACACCTCCGATACTCCCAGGTGCACCTCCGGTCCAGGTACACATCCGACCTCCCAGGTACACCTCCGACACTCCCAGGTACTCCACTGACACTCCTGGTATACTCCTGACACTCCCAGGTACACCTCTGACACTCCCAGGTACAACTCAGACACTCCCAGGTACCCCTGACACTCCCAGGTACACCTCTGACACTCCCAGGTACTCCCACTGACACTCCTGATACACCCCTGACACTCCCAGGCACATCTCTGACACTCCCAGGTACTCCTCTGACCTCCCTGAAACACCTCAGACACTCCCAGGTACACCCCCAACCTCCCAGGTACACCTCTGACACTCCCAGGTACTCCTGACCTCCCTGATACACCCCTGACACTTCAGGTACACCTCTGACACAAACAAGTTATCTGTGACACTCCCAGGTACCTCTGACACTCCCAGGTTGCCTCCTGACACCACCAGGTACTCCTTTGACCTCCCAGATTGCTCAGCCTCCCAGGTACACCTCTGACACTCCCAGGTACCCCTGACCTCCCAGGTACACTCTTGACACTCCCATGTACACCCCTGACACTCCCAAGTACACGCCTCCCAGTGCACCTCTGACACTCCCAGGTACACCCCAGACACTCCCAGGTACACCTCTGACACTCCCAGGTACTCCTCTGACACTCCCAGGTACACCTCTGACACACTCCAGGAACACCTCCGACACTCCCAGGTACACCTCTGACACTCCCAGGTACACCTCTGACACTCCCAGGTACTCCTTTGACGTTCCCAGTTACTCCTCTGACACTGCCAGGTACACCTCTGAAACTGCCAGGTACACCTCTGACACTGCCAGGTACACCTCTGACACTCCCAGGTACACCTCCGACCTCCCAGGTACACCGCTGACACTCCCAGGTACACCTCTGACACTCCCAGGTACATCTCTGACTCTCGCAGGTACAACTTCGACACTCCCAGGTTCACCTCCGACACTCCCAGGTACACTTCTCAAACTCCCAGGTACACCCCTGACACTCCCAGGTACACCCCTGACATTCCCAGATACACCTCTGATACTCCCAGGTACACCTCTGACACTCCCAGGTACACCTCCGATAGTCCAAGGTACACCTCCGATAGTCCCAGGTACACCTCTGACACTCCCAGGTAATCCTCTGACACTCCCTGGTTCACCTCTGACACTCCCAGGTACTCCACTGACACTCCCTGGTACACCCCTGACACTCCCAAGTACACCTCTGACACTCCCAGCTACTCCTCTGACTCTACAGAACACCTCCGACACTCCCAGGTACTCTGACACTCCCAGGTACTCCTCTGACCTCCCAGTTACACCTCCGACACTCCCAGTTACACCCTGACACTCCCAGGTACACCCGGACACTCCCAGGTACACATCTGACCTCCCAGGTACACCTCTGACTCCCAGGTACACCTCTGACCTCTCAGAAAACCTCCGACACTCAGGTACACCTCTGACACTCCCAGGTACACCTCTGACACTCCCAGGTACACCACTGACCTCTAGGTACACCTCTGATACTCCCAGGATACCTCTGACACTCCCAGTTACACCTTCGGCCTCCCAGTTACACCCCTGACACTCCCACGTACACCCTGACACTCCCAGGTACCTCTGACTCTCCCAGTACAGCCCTGACACTCCCAGGTACACCTCAGACACCCCAGGTACACCCTGACACTCCCAAGTACACCTCTCGACACTCCCAGGTACCTCTGACCTCCCAGGTGAACCTCCCACATACACCTCTGACACTCCCAGGTACTCCTCTGACACTCAGGTACACCTCTGACCTCCCAGTTACACCTCCGACACTCCCAGTTACACCAGCCTCCAGTTACACCCTGACACTCCCAGGTACATCCCTGACACTCCCAGGTACACCTCTGATACTCCCAGGTATACCTCTGACACTTCCAGGTACACCTCTGACACTCCCAGGTACACCAATGACACTCCCAGGTACACCTCTGACACTCCCAGGTACACCACTGACACTACCAGGTACACCTCTGACACTCCCAGGTACTCCACTGACACTCCCTGGTACACCTCTGACACTGCCAGGTACACCTCTTACACTCCCTGGTTCTCCCCTGACACTGCCAGGTACACCTCAGACACTCCCAGGTACACCTCAGACACTCCCAGGTACATCTCTGACACTCCCAGGTACACCTCTGACACTCCCAGGTACACCTATGACATTCCCAGGTACACCTCTGACACTCCCAGGTACACCCCAGACACTCCCAGATACACTTCTGACATTTCCAGGTACATCTCTGACACTCCCAGGTGCACTTCAGACACTCCCAGGTACACCCCTGACATTCCCAGGTACTCCTCTGACCTCCAGGTACACCACTGACACTACCAGGTACACCTCTGATACTCCCAGGTACTCTCTGATGCTCCCGGGTACCTCTGACCTCCAGGTACCTCCCGTGCTGCCAGGTACCTCCAGGCACTGCCAGGTCCCCTCAGAACACTCCCGTGCACCTCCTGACACTCCCAGGTACACCGCTGACACTCCCACGTACAGCGCTGACACTGCCAGGTACACCTCAGACACTGCCAGGTACACCTCAGATACTGCCAGGTACACCTCTGACACTCCCAAGTACACCTCCGACACTCTCAGGTACACTTCTTACACTCCCAGGCACACCACCAACACTCCCAGGTACACCTCTGACACTCCCAGGTACACCTCCGACACTCTCAGGTATACCTCTGACACTCCCAGGTACCTCTGACACTCCTGATACACCTCTAACACACCCAGGTGCACCGCTGACACTGCCAGGTACACCTCTGACAATCCGAGGTACCTGTGACACTCCCAGGTACACCTCTGACGCTCCCAGGTACACCTCTGACACTCTCAGGTACACCTCCGATATTCCCAGGTACACCTCCGATATTCCCAGTTATACCTCTGATACTCCCAGGTACACGTTTGAGACTCCCAGGTACTCCACTGAAACTCCCTGATACACCTCCGATATTCCCAGGTGCACCTCCGATATTCCCAGGTACACCTCCGATACTCCCAGGTACACCTTTGAGACTCCCAGTTACTTCACTGACACTCCCTGGTACACCTCTGACACTCCCTGATACACCTCTAACACACCCAGGTGCACCGCTGACACTGCCAGGTACACCTCTGACAATCCGAGGTACCTGTGACACTCCCAGGTTCACCTCTGAGACGTCCAGGTACACCTCTGACACTCCCTGGTACACCTCCGATATTCCCAGGTACACCTCCGATATTCCCAGGTACACCTCCGATATTCCCAGGTACACCTTTGAGACTCCCAGTTACTTCACTGACACTCCCTGGTATACCTCTGACATTCCCAGGTACACCTCTGACACTCCCAGGTACATCTCTGATACTCCCAGGTCCACCTCTGACACTCCCAGGTCCGCCTCCGACACTCCCAGGTACAATTCTGACACTTCCAGGTAAACCTCCGATACTCCTAGGTACACCTCTGACACTCCCAGGTACACCTCTGACACTCCTAGGTATTCCTCTGACTCTCCCTGGTACTCCTCTGACACTCCCAGGTACTCCTCTGACACTGCCAGGTACACCTCTGACAATCCCAGGGACTCCACTGACATTCCCTGGTACACTTCTGACACTCCCAGGTACACGTCCGACACTCCCAGATACACCTCTGACACTCCCAGGTACATCTCTGACACTCCCAGGTACACCTCTGACACTCCCAGGTACATCTCTGACACTCCAGGTACACCTCTGACACTCCCAGGTACACCTCTGACACTCCCAGGCACACCTCTGACACTCCTAGGTACTCCTCTATCACTCCCTGATACACCTCTAACACTCCCAGGTGCACCGCTGACACTCCCAGGTACACCGCTGACACTGCCAGTTACACCTCAGACACTGCCAGGTACACCTCAGACACTGCCAGGTACAACTCAGACACTCCCAGATACAGCTCAGACACTCCAAGGTGCACTGCTGACACTCCCAAGTGCACCTCTGACACTCCTAGGCACACCACTGACACTCCCAGGTACACCTCAGACACTCCCAGGTATACCGGTGACACTCCCAGGTACTCCTCTAACACTCCCAAGTACACCTCTGAAACTCCGAGGTATTCCTCTGACACTCCTTGGTACTCCTCTGACACTCCCAGGTACACCTCTGACACTGCCAGGTACACCTCTGACAATCCCAGGTACTCCACTTACATTCCCTGGTACACTTCTGACACTCCCAGGTACATGTCCGACACTAACAGATACACCTCTGATACTCCCAGTACATCTCTGACACTCCTAGGTACACTTCTGACTCTCCCAGGTACACTTCCGACACTCCCAGGTACACCTCTGACACTCCCAGGTACACCTCTGACATTCCCAGGTACACCTCTGACACTCCCTGATACACCTCTAACACACCCAGGTGCACCGATGACACTGCCAGGTACACCTCTGACAATCCGAGGTACCTGTGACACTCCCAGGTACACCTCTGACGCTCCCAGGTACACCTCTGACACTCCCAGGTACACCTCCGATATTCCCAGGTACACCTCCGATATTCCCAGTTATACCTCTGATACTCCCAGGTACACGTTTGAGACTCCCAGGTACTCCACTGACACTCCCTGATACACCTGCGATATTCCCAGGTGCACCTCCGATATTCCCAGGTACACCTCCGATACTCCCAGGTACACCTTTGAGACTCCCAGTTACTTCACTGACACTCCCTGGTACACCTCTGACACTCCCTGATACACCTCTAACACACCCAGGTGCACCGCTGACACTGCCAGGTACACCTCTGACAATCCGAGGTACCTGTGACACTCCCAGGTTCACCTCTGAGACGTCCAGGTACACCTCTGACACTCCCTGGTACACCTCCGATATTCCCAGGTACACCTCCGATATTCCCAGGTACACCTCCGATACTCCCAGGTACACCTTTGAGACTCCCAGTTACTCCACTGACACTCCCTGGTATACCTCTGACATTTCCCAGGTACACCTCTGACACTCCCCACATGCACCTCTGATACTCCCATTTTACCTCTGACACTCCTACACCTCAGACACTCCCAGGCACATCCCAGACACTCCCAGGTACTCCACTGACACTCCCTGGTACACCCCTGACACTCCCAGGCACACCTCTGACACTCCCAGGCACACCCCAGACACTCCCAGGTACGCTTCCGACACTCCCAGGTACACCCCAGACACTCCCAGGCACACATCTGACACTCCCCAGGCACACCTCTGACACCCCAGGTACACCTTACCTCAGAACACCTCCGACACCCCTGGTACACCTCTGACACCTCTAGGTACACTTCTCACACTCCCAGGTGCACCCCTGTCACTCCCAGGTACACCCCTGACACTCCCAGATACACCTCTGACATTCCCAGGTACTCCTCTGACACTCCCAGGTACACCACTGACACTACCAGGTACACCTCTGATACTCCCAGGGATACCCCTGACACACCCAGTTACACCTCCGACACTCCCAGTTACACCCCTGACACTCCCAGGTACACCCCAGACACTCCCAGGTACACATCTGACACTCCCAGGTACACCTCTGACACTCCCAGGTACACCTCTGACACACTCAGGAACACCTCCGACACTCCCAGGTACACCTCTGACACTCACAGGTACACCTCTGACACTCCCAGGTACACCACTGACACTCCCAGGTACACCTCTGATACTCCCAGGGATACCCCTGACACTCCCAGTTACACCTCCGACACTCCCAGTTACACCCCTGACACTCCCAGGTGCACCCCTGACACTCCCACGTACACCACTGACACTCCCAGATACACCTCTAATACTCCCATGTACACCTCAGACACCCCTAGGTACACCCCTTTCACTCCCAGGTACACCTCTGACACTCCCAGGTACTCCACTGACCTCCCTGGTACACCCCTGACACTCCAGAGTACCTCTGACCTCCCGTGCCTCTGGCACTCCGTGGAACACCTCCGACACTCCCAGTTACACCCCTGTCACTCCCAGGTACACCCCTGACATTCCCAGATACACCTCTGATACTCCCAGGTACACCTCTGACACTCCCAGGTACACCTCCGATACTCCCATGTACACCTCCGATAGTCCCAGGTACACCTCTGACACTCCCAGGTACTCCTCTGACACTCCCTGGTTCACCTCAGACACTCCCAGGTACACCTCTAACACTCCCTGCTACACCTCTGACACTCCCAGGTACACATCCGACACTCCCAAGTACACCTCCGACACTCCCAGGTACTCCACTGACACTCCCTGGTACACCCCTAACACTCCCTGGTACACCTCTGACACTCCCAGATACACCTCAGACACTCCCAGGTACACCCCTCACACTCCCAGGTACACCTCTGACACTCCCAGGTACTCCACTGACACTCCCTGGTACACCTCTGACACTCCCAGGTACACCTCTGACACTCCCAGGTACACCTCTGACACTCCCAGGTACACCTCTGACACAAACAAGTACTCCTGTGACACTCCCAGGTACACCTCTGACACTCCCAGGTACACCACTGACACCACCAGGTACTCCTTTGACGCTCCCAGGTACTCCTTTGACGCTCCCAGGTACTCCTCTGACACTTCCAGGTACACCTTTGACACTCCCAGGTACCCCGCTGACACTGCCAGGTACACCTCTGACACTCCCAGGTACACCTCCGACACTCCCAGGTACCACCTGACACTCCCAGGTACACCCTTGACCTCCCATGTACACCTGACCTCCAGAGTACACCCCAGACACTCCCAGTGCACCTCTGACCTCCCAGGTACACCCAGACACTCCAGGTACACCTCTGCACTCCCAGGTACTCCTCTGACCTCCCAGGTACACCTCAGACACTCCCAGGTACAACAGACACTCCAGGTACACTCTGACACTCCCAGGTACACCTCTGACACTCCCAGGTACCTCTGACACTCTCGGAACACCTCCGACACTCCCAGGCACCTCTGACACTCCAGGTACAGCTCTGACACTCCAGGTACACCTGACACTCCCAGGTACACCTCTGATACTCCCTGGTATACCTGTGACACTCCCAGTTACACCTCCGACACTCCCAGTTACACCTCTGACACTCCAGGTACACCTGACATTCCCATTACACCTCTGATACTCCCAGGTACCCTCTGACACTCCGGTACACCTCCGATACTCCCAGGTACACCTCCGATAGTCCCAGGTACACCTCTGACCTCCCAGGTACCTCAGCCTCCCAGGTACACATCTGACACTCCCAGGTACACCCTGGACACTACCAGGTACACCTCTGACACTCCCAGTGCTCCTTTGACGTTCCCAGTTACTCCTCTGACACTGCCAGGTACCTCTGAAACTGCCAGGTACACCTCTGACACCAGGTACACCTCTGACACTCCCAGGTACACCTCCGACACTCCCAGGCACCATGACCTCCCAGGCACCTCTGACTCCCAGGTACATCTCTGACTCTGCAGGTACAACTTCGACCTCCCAGGTTCACCTCCGACACTCCAGGTACACTTCTCAAACTCCCAGGTACACCCCTGACACTCCCAGGTACACCTGACATTCCCAGATACACCTGATACTCCCAGGTACCTCTGACACTCCCAGGTACCTCCGATAGTCCAAGGTACACCTCCGATAGTCCCAGGTACCTCTCAGCACTCCCAGGTTATCCTCTGACACTCCCTGGTTCACCTCTGACACTCCAGGTACTCACTGACCTCCTGGTACACCCCTGACACTCCCAGTACACCTCTGACACTCCCCTACTCTCTGACTCTACCTGGCTACCCGGCTTCCCAGGTACACCTCTGCACTCCCAGGTACTCCTCTGACACTCCCAGTTACCTCCGACACTCCCAGTTACACCCCTGACACTCCCAGGTACAGACCTCCCAGGTACATCTGACACTCCCAGGTACACCTCTGACCTCCCAGGTACACCTCTGACACTCTCAGAAAACCTCCGACACTCAGGTACACCTCTGACACTCCCAGGTACCTCTGACACTCCCAGGTACACTGACCTCCGTGCCACCTCTGATACTCCCAGGATCACCTCTGACCTCCCAGTTACACCTTCCGACACTCCCAGTTACACCCTGACACTCCCACGTGCACCCTGACACTCCCAGGTACACTCTGACTCTCCCGGTACAGCCCTGAGACTCCCAGGTACACCTCAGACACCCCCAGGTACCCCTGACCTCCCAAGTACCTCTGACCTCCAGGTACCTCTGACCTCCCAGGTACACTGCCTCCCACACTTCTGACCTCCCAGGTACTCCTCTGACACTCCCAGGTACACCTCTGACCTCCCAGTTACACCTCCGACACTCCCAGTTACACCCTTGACACTCCCAGTTACACCCCTGACACTCCCAGGTACATCCCTGACACTCCCAGGTACTCTGATCTCCAGGTATACCTCTGACACTTCAGTGCCTCTGACACTCCCAGGTACACCAATGACACTCCCAGGTACCTCTGACACTCCCAGGTACACCACTGAGCACTACCAGGTACACCTGCAGCTTCCCAGGTACTCCACCGACACTCCCTGGTACACCTCTGACACTGCCAGGTACACCTCTTACACTCCCTGGTTCTCCCCTACACTGCCAGGTACACCTGAACCTCCCAGGTACACCTCAGACACTCCCAGGTACATCTCTTGACACTCCAGGTACCTCTGACACTCCCAGGTACACCTATGACATTCCCAGGTACCTCTGACACTCCAGGTACACCCCAGACACTCCAAGATACACTTCTGACATTTCAGGTACATCTCTGACACTCCAGGTGCACTTCAGACACTCCCAGGTACACCCTGACATTCCCAGGTGCTCCTCAGCCTCAGGTACCACCTGACACTACCAGGTACACCTCTGATCTCCAGTGGTACCCCTGACACTCCCAGGTACACCTCTGACACTCCGAGGTACACCCAGACACTCCCAGTACACCTCAGACCTCCCAGGTACAGCCCAGACACTCCAGGTACACATCTGACACTCCCAGGTACCTCTGACACTCCCAGGTACACCTTTGACACTCTCAGGAACACCTCCGACACTCCCTGGTACACCTCTGACACTCCCAGGTACCTCCCTCCTCCAGGTGCACCCCTGTCCTCCAGGTACACCCCTGACACTCCCAGGTACACTCTGACATTCCCAGGTACTCCTCTGACACTCCCAGGTACACCACTGACACTACCAGGTACACCTCTGATACTCCCAGGATACCCCTGACACTCCCAGTTACCTCCGACCTCCCAGTTGCATCCTGACACTCCCAGGTACACCCAGACACTCCCAGGTGCCTCCGACACTCCCAGGTACACCTCTGACACTCCCAGGTACACCTCTGACACACTCAAGGCACCTCCGGCTCTCCCAGGTACCTCTGACACTCTCAGGTACACCTCTGACACTCCCAGGTACACCACCCAACACTCCCAGGCCTCCCAATACTCCCAGGAGATACCCCTGACACTCCCAGTTACACCTCCGACACTCCAGTTACACCCCTGACACTCCCAGGTGCACCCCTGACACTCCCACGTGCACCACCCCAGCACTCCCAGATACCTCTGTCTCCCATGTGCACCTCCAGACACCCCTAGGTACACCCCTTTCACTCCCAGGTACACCTCAACCTCCCCAGGTACTCACTGACCTCCCTGGTACACACCCTGACATCCCAGGTACACCTCTGACACTCCAGGCTCTCTGGCACTCCTGGAACACCTCCCAGGTACACCTCTGACCTCCTGGTACACCTCCAGCACTCCCAGGTACACCTCCGACCTCCCAGTTACACCCTGACACTCCCAGGTACTGACATTCCCATTACACCTCTGATACTCCCAGGTACACCTCTGACCTCCCAGGTACACCTCCCGATACTCCCATGTACACCTCCGATGGTCCCAGGCACCTCTGACCTCCCAGGTACACCTGACCTCCCAGTGCACATCTGACCTCCCAGGTACACCTCTGCACTCCCAGGTACACCTCAGCCTCCCAGTACTCCTTTGACATTCCCAGTACTCCTCTGACTCCCAGGTACACCTCTGCGACTTCCCAGGTACACCTCTGACCTCCCAGGTACACCTCCTGACACTCCCAGGTACACCTCCGGCACTCCCAGGTGCACCAAGCACTCCCAGGTACACCTCTGGCCTCCCAGGTACACCTCTGACACTCCAGGTACACTTCGACACTCCCAGGTCACCTCTGACACTCCCAGGTACACCTCTCAAACTCCCAGTACACCCTGACACTCCCAGGTACACCCTGACATTCCCAGATACACCTCTGATGCTCCCAGGTACCCTCTGACACTCCCAGGTACACCTCCGACACTCCAGGTACACCTCCGATAGTCCCATTCTCAGCACTCCCAGGTACTCTCTGACCTCCCAGGTACACCTCTGGCCTCCCAGGTACTCCCACCCCAACACTCCCAGGTACACACCCTGACCTCCCAGTACACCTCTGACCTCCCAGTTCTCCTCTGACCTCCTGCACTCCCTTGCTCCCAGGTACCTCCCACACTCCCAGGTACCTCTGACACTCCCAGGTACACCTCCAACACTCCCAGTACACCCCTGACCTCCCAGAACTCTCCCCAGGTACACCTCTGACCTCCCAGGTACACCTGACACTCCCAGGTACACCTCTGACACTCCCAGGTACACCTCCCGACACTCAGGTACACCTCTGACACTCCCAGGTACACCTCTGACACTCCCAGGTACACCACTGACACTCCCTGGTACACCTCTGATCTCCCAGGTACACCTCTGACACTCCCAGGTACACCTTACGCCTCCCAGTTACACCTGACACTCCCAGATGCACACCCCAACCTCCCAGGTACACCTCTGACACTCCCAAGTACACCTCTGACACTCCCAGGTACACCTGACACTCCCAGGTACACCTCCGACACCCCAGGTACACCCCAGGCTGCTCCCAGGTACACCTCTGGCCTCCCAGTACACCTCTGACCTCCCAGGTACACCTCTGGCACTCCCAGGTACACCTCTGACACTCCCAGGTACACCCTTGACCTCCCAGGTACACCTAACTGCTCCCAGGTACACCTGTTGCTCCCAGGTACACCTCTGACACTCCCAGGTACGCCTCTGACACTCCCAGGTACACCTCTGACACTCCCAGGTGCACCTCTGACACTCCCAG
>NW_024716832.1:0-18577 GCF_018991925.1 Homarus americanus | reverse complement strand
CACAACCAGGTTTATGACACTGAAAGGGTGCCCGACCCTCACACCCCAGGTCATGTCACTGAACGGAAGCCCGGCCCTCACACCCCGGGTCATGGCACTGAAGAGGTGCCCGGCCCTCAAACCCCGTGTCATGGTACTGAAGGGGTGCCCGGCCCTCAAACCCCGGGTCATGTCACAAAAGGGGTGCCCGGCCCTCACACCCCGGTTCATGGCACTGAAGGGGTGCCCGGCCGTCACACCCCGGTTCATGACAAGGAAGGGGTCCCCGGCTCTCACACTCCGGGTCTTGGTGCTGGAGGGGTTCCCGGCCCTCACACCCCGGGTCATGTCACTAAAGGGGTGCCCGGCCCTCACACCCCGGGTCATGTCACTTAAGGGTTGCACGGCCCTCACACCCAGGGTCATGGACCTAAAGGGGTGCCCGGCACTCACACCCCGGGTCATGGGATTTAAGCGGTTCCCGGTCCTCACACCACGGGTCATGGAGCTGAAGGGGTACCCGGCCATCACACCCCGATTCATGGCACTGAAAATGTGCCCGGCCTTCACACCCCGGGTCATGTCACTGAAGGGGTGCACGGCCCTCACACCCCGGGTCATGGAGCTGAAGGGGTGCCCGGTCATCACACCCCGATTCATGGCACTGAAAGGGTGCCCGGCCCTCACACCCCGGGTCATGGCACTGAATAGGTGCCCGACCCTCACACCCCAGTTCATAACTCTGTCGTGGTGCCCGGGCCTCACACCCCGTTTCATGGCACTAAAGGGGTTCCCGGCCCTCACAACCCGGCTCATGGCACTGAAGGGGTGCCCGACCCTAAAGCCCAGGGTCATGTCAGTGAAGAGGTGCCCGGGCCTCACACCTCGGGTCATGGCACTGAAGCGGTGCCCGGCCGTCACACCCCTGGCAATGGCACTGAAGGTATGCCCGGACCTCACACCCCTGGTCATAGAGCTAAACGAGTGCCCGGCCCTCACCCCCCGGGTCATGGGGCTGAAGGGGTGCCCAGCCCTCACACACCGGGTCATGGCACTGAAGGAGTGACCAGCCCTCACACCCCGGGTCATGGCACTGAAAGGGTTCCCGGCCCTCACACCCCGGGTCATGGTGCTGGAGGGGTGCCCGGCCCTCACACCCCAGGTCGTCACTGAAGGGGTGCCCGGCCCTCACACCCCAGGTCATGTCACTGTGGCGGGGTGCCCGGCCTTCACACCCCGTTTCATCGCACTGAAAGGGTGCCCGGCCCTCACACCCCGGGTTATGGCACTGAAAGGGTGCACGGCCCTCACACCCAGGGTCATGGACCTAAAGGGGTGCCCGGCCCTCACACCACGGATCATGGGGTTGACGCGGTTCCCGGCCCTCACACCCCAGGTCATGGTGCTGGAGGGGTGCCCGGGCCTCACACCCCGGGTCATGTCACTGAAGGGGTACCCGGCCCTCACACCCCGGGTCACGGCACTGAAGGGGTGCCTGGCCCTCACACCCCGGGTCATGGTGCTGAAGGGGTTCCCGGCTATCACACCCCGATTCCTGGCACTGAAGGGGTGCCCGGCCCTCACACCTCGGGTCATGGTGCCTGAGGGGTGCCCGGCCCTCACACCCGGGGTCATGGGGTTGAAGCGGTTCCCGGCCATCACACCCCGGGTCATGGTGCTGATGGGGTGCCCGGCCCTCACACCCCGATTCTTGGCACTGAAATCGAGCCCGGCCCTAACACTCTGGGTCATGGTGCTGAAGAGGTGCCCGGCCCTCACACCCCGATTTATTTCACTGAAGTGGTGCCGGACCCTCACTCCCCGTGTCATGTGAAGGGGTGCCCGGCCCTCACACCCCGGTTCGCAGCACTGTAGGGGTGCCCGGATCTCACACCACGTTTCATGGCACTGAAAGGGTGCCGGGCCCTCACACCCCGGTTGATGACACTGAAGGGGTGCCCGGCCCTCACACCCCGGGTCATGGCACTGAAGTGGTGCACGGCCCTCACACCCCGGGTCATGGACCTAAAGGGGTGCCCAGCCCTCACACCACGGGTCATGGGGTTGAAACGGTTCCCGGCCCTCACATCCCGGGTCATGTCACTGAAGGGGTGTCCGGCCCTCACACCTCGGGTCATGGTGCTGAAGGGGTGCCCGGCTTTCACACCCCGATTCATGGCACTGAAAGGGTGCCCGGCCCTCACACCCCGTTTCATGACACTGAAGGGGTGCCCGGCCCTCACACCCCGGTTCATGGCACTTAAAGGGTGCACGGCCCTCACACCCCGGGTCATGGACCTAAAGGGTTGCCTGGCCCTCACACCACGGATTATAGGGTTGAAGCGGTTCCCGGCCCTCACACCCCGAGTCATGGTGCTGGAGGGGTGCCCGGCCCTCACACCCCGGGTCATGGCACTGAAGGGGTGCCTGGCCCTCACACCCCAGGTCATGGTGCTGAAGGGGTGCACGGCTTTCACACCCCGATTCTTGGCACTGAAGGGGTGCCCGGCCCTCACACCCCGGGTCATGGTGCCTGAGGGGTGAATCGGCTGCTTGTCCAATTAACCAGTCCGTACACACATTTATATTTGGGTTTTAAGTAACGAAACCAAACGGTAGTTCCTTTGTTTTATTATAAAAGGTTGTAGATATAATTCCTGAGTGTATATCAACCGTAAGTCTCACTGTCTAGGAGTGAATGAGAAAGGGACGGCGTTTATGTATGATAAACGTTTGGTCACGTCCTTTCGATATGAGTTGAGGTGAGCTACTGAAGCTTAGGGGCATCGCAGTGCGTGCTTACAGAAATGCTGAGCTATGGGTCTCGCCCTCTTGGGTAAGTTGCCCGCTCACGTGTCAATCTCATGTCTTACTCATAGACAGTGGAAAGTTACAGGGTGGTGAATCTGAATATAATATCAGATGTATTGACCCATTTATATAATACGTTCTGTTGATGAGACAGGGGCCTATTACATCGCTCGGTCACCTACCAGCCGAGCTCCATGAGGCCTAAATAACTCACAGAGTACAGTACATCCTAGACAACCCTAACCATGTTATAAACAGATATGTAGACACTAAGCTGGGGAAATTACTGTAGGGGTATTCTCTACTACAGGGGACCTAGACTTTTGTGTCGTACGGGTTAGTATGTTATGAACAATGTTGAATTTGGACGATACTGCCCGGTAATAACAGAACAGGAACATTATTGCCAGAATTAACAGAATAGAGGGAATCGTAAGACTTGGTAGTGCAAATTCCCGTGACAGATAATATGGCAAATTATTATTCAAATCAGCAAAATGTGTCTCGTTCAAGAAAGCTAACACTTTTAATTTCTCTGATACTATTTGAATATCCTTGATAGTGAAATTCATTATAGGTAGTGGAATTAAAGCAGACTTGAGTTTTCGATTTAACGCAAAATGCTGATGAGTAGGCAAGGTCCGTAATGTACTACAAGTGATTTCACAGTAATCAGGAGCCTTGTAATGCCCTTTCACAACTAGCTGCTTAACACCATTTCGGCATTTTAAAATTACAGTAGTGTGATTTGGAAAGAACAAATACTGCACATTTTGAAGGTGAGCGTGGAACACATTCTTTAGACTAACTGGCCTATAACTGCATTGCGCTAACGCTGTGCGTACATTTTGGTTGTATGACCGCCAATTCACATATACCCTCTGCTGCAGGAATAAATGCAAACATGTAGGCTGGACATACGTGTAGGTGTAGATATGACGACTTACACCGTGACAGTACCTCAGAATCCTCTATTGATAACAATGAATATTCTTCATCTACTAAGAAAAATTCTTTAGGCCTATCTAGGGTATACAGTGTGTCGGTCACAAACCAGGGGAAGGGTTCTAAATGCCATGCATTAAACTCATGTTGCCCTCGCATAGGAATGTGGATCAGAATTGCATTGTGCGTGAGGGTTGACTCCAACAGCGGGTAATAATAGTGAACCTCATTGTCATTGAAAATAGGAGTTAAATGATACTGCAAACTTGGCTATTTTTAAAGCTTCAAGAAGCGTCTGCACAGGCACAAGCTTCGCGTCCACACGTCCTATCCCGGCATCTACAATGCTGTCTATTAGTTCATTTTTAGAGGTTACAATTTTATGAACTGAAATTTCAGCAGCATGCAAATATTCTGTGAAGTAAAGGAGCCATTCTAACGTCAGGATTGCTTTCTGTAACCTAGTAATAATCCTCGAAACTTGGTTAGACTCCATTATGATTGCATTAACCTTTGATTCTAGAGCAGTAATCGCGTGAAAGGTTTGAGAAATAACACGATTCTGTTGAGATACAGCTTGAACGACAACGTTCATGAAACTATTGTCGAATTCATCGAAGCTGTGCTGAGACCATGAAGAATGTCCAATGCTGATTGTAGTTGGCCGTCGACGTTTTCCATCTGACGCGAAAGTACGAGTTAACTTCTACTCGCAGAACGTAGTTTCATACAATAGTCATTTGGGACATTTTGCTTCTGAACAGTCTGTAAGGATGTATCAATCACATTATCATCAACTTGAGGTAAGACATTTATCTGGGTCTTCTTCAGACGATCCGCGTGCACGACATCTGCGATCTGTGCATTAGGCTTCCATATTTTGAATTTGTTGCCTGCTTCTTTTGAGATTATGCGGAATGGACCAGAAAATTTCGCCGAAAGTTTGGAGTTCCTTTCAGGTTCCTGTAACATAACAGCGTCCCCAACGTTCAGTGCGATAGGTTTAGCATGTTTATGTTGTTTGATGATCATTTCGGCGCGTGACGCCGCTAGCTGTGATCGTACTTGGTTATGAATTTCTGTAAAGACATGAATTTGTTTTGCCGCAAAATCATCCGTATTATATACCGGGTATGGCGCCTCTGTAAGGATGTCGTAAGGCAGACGTTTATCTGTGCCATAGACAATATAGTAGGGTGTTTTGCCCGTAGAGCTATTAACTGACCCATTAATCGACGCTGCAACCTGCGGTAACCAATCCTCCCATGCGTATTGAAAACCACTAACAATTGGACGCAGTATTTCTAGGATTTTACGATTGGTTCTTTCAACAAGGCCATTAGCCTGTGGATGATAAGCTGTCACAAAAGTTTGTTTAATTCCATATTGTGCACATATATGCTCTATTAGCTCATTCTTGAACTCTGTTCCATTATCAGAGAGTAGAACTTTAGGCGTAGTATATGGACATATGAGATTCATCACTAATGCATAGGCTACTGCTTCGGCCGTTTTGCTTTTTAGTGGGACCAAGACCACGAACCTGGAAAAATGATCCACACACACTAAGACGTATCCTGATCCCTGATGACTCATTGGGAGTTGTAACACATCAACAGCGACTGTGTCAAACGGACGGTCTGGTGTAGGATATTGTAGAATCGGGGCAGGTGATCCTGTCCATCTTTTATGTTGAGCACATGCCAAACAATTAGCTATGTGTAATTCTATGTCTTTCTTCATAGTGTTCCAGAAATACTTCTTTCGTAAATCCGCTAAGCATTTATCACGACCTTGGTGACCTGCTTGTGGGACATCGTGGAACAATGTCATTACTGCTTTGCACAACGTGTCAGGTACGACTATTTGAGACACATTACCCTCAGGAGATTTTCTCGTCCTATTGAGTATGTTATGTCGTAATTCAAACTGACTTAAGGGAAGAAATAACTTGGGGAGTTTAACATCCTCGCCCGATCCGAGAGCAAAAATAACAGCTGACCAATATGGGTCGCGTCGTTGCTCATCTTCCAGCTGCGAAAGAGTGAATGTTGATACCTAAATTCGGGGTCAAACTCTTGAATTGTCAGATACCAGCGTGCTAATCTGCCTGATAAGTTTCTGCCATGGAACAGTTCGGTGACTGCCGCATGATCAGTAAAAACAGTTATCTTGTAGCCAAAGATAATGTCCTTGAACTTCTTAAGTGCCCACACAACGGCTAACGTTTCTAAATGCGTCGCCGAATAACGTGTTTCAGCATCGATTAGTTTGCGACTTGCAAATGCTATCACTCTAAACTTCCCACGCGTGTCCTCTTGCATGAGCACTGCTCCGACTCCAATTCCGGGAGCGTCAGTACAGAGAGTGAAAGGTTGAGTGTAGTCTGGGAATGCTAGAACCGGGGCATTGGTTAGCGCTGTCTTCAATGCCGTAAAACTTTCCTCGTGTTCAGCATCCTATATAAACACTGCATCTTTTTTGAGCAACCTCGTTCGGGGCGATGCTAATGTTGCATAGTCCTTGATAAAGGAACGATAATAACCAGATAATCCGAGAAGGCTACGCACATGATCATTTGAGGTAGGACGCGGGAACTGAGATACAGCTTTGACTTTATCATTAACTGTGTGTATGCCCTCACCGTCGACTACATGACCAAGGAAATGGATTCTGGATTTTAAAAACTCGCACTTTGAGAGTTTTATTTTGAGTCCTGCTGTGGAAAGTTTGGCCAAAACTTCACGCAGTTTTATCAGATGGGAATCGACGTCCTTACTGACTACTATTAGATCATCCAAATAAGCGCAGACTGTGTTACCAATTAGTCCGGCAAACAGGGTGTTGATCATTCTTTGAAATGTTAGTGGGGCATTTCTGAGACCAAATGGCATTCGTAGAAACTCAAAGTGGCCTAGAGGCGTGCTAAATGCCGTGATTTCTCGTGATTTTTCATCGAGTGGTATTTGCCAATACCCACTAAGCAAATCTAAGTTGCTAAATACCGCATTATCCTTGCCTAAGGATTGCAATATGTTACTCAAGATAGGCATTGGGTACCTATCAGGGATTGTTTGATCATTTACGCGCCTGAAATCTATGACAGGGCGCCATCCACCATCCTTTTTCGGGACGAGGAATAATGGGCTGTTAAAGGGGGATTCTGAGTGTCTAATGACATTCTCATCTAACATACCCTGTACCATATCTTGCACTACAGCGCGCTGGCTATGAGGTAGTCTATAAGCTGGTACGTAAATAGGGTTGGTTCCTTCCTTTAACGCTATATGATGGGATGTTAAATCTGTCTGACCTAGCGTTTCCCCTGGCAAGGCTACTATTTCTGTAGTCGGCAAGCAGCTCTAACAGGCGTGTCCTGCCCTGAGGATGATCGATCACCTTGACATGTGGTGCTATTTGATCTATCCTGGCCAGTCGAGTCTGTTGGCAATTCGCAACAATACCTCGAATTAGGAATTTATTTGGTTGCACTTCGACATTGCTGTGATATCTAGAAAATCACACACATAACATCCTTTCTTTAATTTCTTGATAATGTGAAATTGCTCCCGCAATCCCGTAGACTTGTGTGTGTGTGTGTCTCACAGTAGACACAGCTGATTCCAAGGTCCGGTGATTGGGTCAATGCTCACAAAAATCCTGAGTACAGCAAACCGCCGCTAATTGTTACACAACGTCATCCAAAACACCATACCTCAGAATGCTGAGACCATCTCTCAGACCGGATGTGTCATCATCACTAGGGTGGGTGCTGGGTGCTGGTAACTAGGGGTTGTTCACGCCATACGAAAGAATTTTGTTGACAGGATGTTGATTGATGAGTAGTCACAACAACTGCAGTCACGTCCTGTCACACCCTGGGCAGTGAACGAATCATTTGCAGAAACTAATGTTCACTTTAGCTCACAGGATTGTTGCGTTGGTGAATTCCTCATTCTGGTAATGGAGAGTACTCTTCAACATTGCAGGTACTATCTTCCAACTCTTGCTGCTGTAATCACGCTGGGAAGGTGTGTGGTTGAGGTCGAGAGATATCTCTGACGCATGATCCGCCTTCCACTTAATAGGATTGGTAGACAACACCTTCGTCCTAGCGGTGAGCATAGGTTCAGAATGACTCATTGCTGTGTAGGAAACACCTTTAAACGTAACACTATTATTACGTGGATGAACATCTATCATGTTCTTTCGAAGAGTTGGTAGACCAAGTAACCCGTCAGCTGGCAAATTGAACTGCTGAACTATATAAAAGTCCACGTAGAAGGGCGTACCACGTCTTGAGAATCTGAGTGGTAACGTCACCATTCCTTTGATGCTCAGCTGAGTACCTGAAACTCCTTCGAGCTCAGCGTTACTAGGCCTCCATTTGAATTTGCGGTGAGGGAATTTACGTTGTAACTCGTTATATGATGTCAAGGCTAATACATTAGCGCAAGCACCTGTGTCTATATCAAGAGCCAATCTGGTATTATCCACTCTCACCGGCACTGACAACACTTCCACTTTGCTAAGCGCCGCTACTAATGAGGCCGCTGTAGAAGTGCTGTGTGGAGGGGTGAGAATTACCCTATCTATCCCTCTCCGTGCTGTGGTGTGCGCTGGTATTCCCCCGACGACTTGTCCTGGGGACGTTTCTGCTTGCGCCTATACGACACCTCCGTTTCACTTAGGTCCACTCCCCTAGCTTTTATTAATATATCTCACTCATGTGAACTATGAGATGTCGATTTGTGAAGAGGGCACCATTTGCGCGCTGTCTGGGTAGGAGGAGGAGGTGCTGCTTTTGCTCCCTCTCTGTTTGACCTTGAGAATGGCTTTGCACCGGGTGTGGCTTTATTTGCACTATTACCTCGGAGCTGAAAACAATCTTCCATTACGTGGCCACGTTTATTACAATGTGCGCATCGTAACGATGTTTTCTGTTTATATGTTAGGCGGGGAGGAGCGATCGGAGCTAAGTGTGTCGCGTAAGGAGTCTGGGAGTGAAGCATCTGAGGCATCTGAGACTGCTGGGGTTGTGGTGACGTCACTGAGGGTTGCGCCAGTAAGGGGCCCGTAGCCTGGGGACAGAGCTTGTTTGAGTATTCCACCATATCCAAGGGTGGTTCATACTGTACTTCCTGTGCCCGGCTATATAAGGGAACACGGACGGAAAGAAGAAAACTTATTAGTTCTATCAATGTTTCCACATTTTCTGGCGGCATATCACCCCGTGAGTTGTACCAGTCTGATGACCGGAAGGTCGCTTGCATGTCCTGGCGAACCTCGCCCGCGATGTCAACAGCGTCAACGGGTGTTTCGTTTCGTATACCTGGAATACAGCGATCCAACCATCTGAAGATCCATTGCAGTTGGCCCAGCTGTGACCTACCCCCAAAAAGCCCAATTAGCGTTCGCTTGAACTTTTCATAGTCAGGGTTTTGTAAACCAAACGCATTTAAACGACTGCCTGCATAGGAACCCTGCGTTATATGGGAACGTACATATGCTTTCTTTTCTTCGTCAGTCGTTATGTGACTAATGCGCATGCTATCTTAACATGCACGAACAAAATGTGCGACCCTATAATCGTCTTGTCCCGTGAAATTTCGAACATAATCGCCGCGCTGCATGATATTAATAACATTATCAGCTTTAGGTGTGGTATTAGTAATGGTGTGAGGGTTAGAAGATGCCATTTTAGTGTCATTAAGCAAGTTAGTATTCTTACTCTTAACATAAGGCTGGGTTAATAAGGTTGTTACCGATTTAGCAACAGACACACTATCACCTGTAACAGGGGTAACTGCTTTAGTATACTTAGGTGAGGTACTATAGTGATTACCAGACCGTAGGGTACGACGGTTTAAGTCGTCAAATGATTCGTCTATAACTTTCTCACTACTTCCTACCGAATCATTTAACTGTGTTCCATACTCAAAATCTATGTCAGTCTGGGCTTGATCATTGATGAGTTGGTTATCCGCAAACAGTTGCGCTAGGCGTTCGATTTCATCTACATTAGACATGGGAAACTTAGAAATTATCTATTAGCCCCCTTGGGTCAATGAATACTTAACAGTAAGTAGATCACTTGCCTCTCATTTACAAGACAAATGAATATGAATTGTAGTTAATTATTAAACTATCAATAAGAAGACAGACACTTACAAACTACTGTAAATTATAGGATTTCAATACATTAATCTTACATTCGACACTTTATCATTGAAATAATCCTATCCGACGAACCTATGGGTGTGAAGATATCTCTCGAACGTGTTCATGTGTGTAGAATTATGTAATTTAAATACCTATTTATACAGGGTGTAACGTCTGTATAGAGAAGTGATCCTTCAAGAGTTCTGAGTGGAGTGTGGGCGGGGTGTGGGCGGGGCCTCTTCCTAGGATGCGTGCGCCGCTGCTGGTTTCCTTGGCAACGAGATGACGCTTCTGCTTTGGTGAGAGACGAGTCCACTTGATTTAGGTGAGTTCCTCCTCCGGCGATCAGAAAACTATGATTGGTTATCACACTGGTGGTGCTGGTTCGCTGGCGAAAACTGCCGTGTGCCAATTCTTCACAGTCCACGTATATATGGAGATCTGTATGATGACACCGGAATTCGTAATTCGCGCTGACGACACAACAATACTGCTCAGCTGCTAGTGAAATACCAATTGAATTCCAGGTTACGAAACTGTTGTTCAACACTGCAAGACTGTAATGTCTAGGGAATGCTGAGTGGAGTCTATCTCAACCGGCTCAATCTGGATATGTACCAACAGGCTGTAATATTTGTATATTACGAATTCTGCACGTATTTGTATGTGACAGAGATAAGGAGCGCTCACTACATATCGTCTCAATACGGGATATAGTTTTAAACACTCGGATTATGTAACGCGTCACTGCTGTGTGGTTTCTTGTTTTTCACAAGACACAAACGGATGATACGACTACCAGTTTGAAGAATCCGTACACACCGCTTGCCACCTATATGAATCGGCTGCTTGTTCAATTAACCAGTCCGTTCACACATATTTATATTTGGGTTTTAAGTAACGAAACCCAAACGGTACTTCCTTTGTTTTATTATAAAAGGTTGTAGATATAATTCCTGAGTGTATATCAACCGTAAGTCTCACTGTCTAGGAGTGAATGAGAAAGGGACGGCGTTTATGTATGATAAACGTTTGGTCACGTCCTTTCGATATGAGTTGAGGTGAGCTACTGAAGCTTAGGGGCATCGCAGTGCGTGCTTACAGAAATGCTGAGCTATGGGTCTCGCCCTCTTGGGTAAGTTGCCCGCTCACGTGTCAATCTCATGTCTTACTCATAGACAGTGGAAAGTTACAGGGTGGTGAATCTGAATATAATATCAGATGTATTGACCCATTTATATAATACGTTCTGTTGATGAGACAGGGGCCTATTACAGGGGTGCCCGACCCTCACACCCCGGGTCATGGGGTTGAAGCGGTTCCCGGCCATCACACCCCGGGTTATGGTGCTGAAGGGGTGCCCGACCCTCACACCATGGGTCATGTGAAGGAGTACTCGGCCCTAACACCCTGTTTCGCAGCACTGTAGAGGTGCCCGGCCCTCACACCCCGTTTCATGGCACTGAAAGGGTGCCCGGCCCTCACACCCCGGTTCATGACACTGAAGGGGTGCCCGGCCCTCACACCCAGGGTCATGGGGTTGAAGCGGTTCCCGGCCCTCACACCCCGGGTTATGGTGCTGATGGGGTGCCGGGCCCTCTCACCCCGATTCTTGGCACTGAAAACGAGCCCGGCCCTAACACCCTGGATCATGGTGCTGAAGGGGTGCCCGGCCCTCACACCCCGGAGCATGGCACTAAAGGTGTGCCCGAACCTCACACCCCGGGTCATGGTGCTGGAGGTGTGCCCGAACCTCACACCCCGGGTCATGTCACTGAAAGGGTGTCCGGCCCTCACTCCCCGGGTCATGTCACTGAAGGGGTGCCCAGCTCTCACACTCCCGGTCATGGCACTGAAGGGGTGCCGGCCCTCACACCCCGGATCATGGCACTGAAGGGGTTGCCCGGCCATCACACACCGGTTCACAGCACTGTAGGGGTGCCCGGCCTTCACACCCCGATTCATGGCACTGAAGGTGTGCCCGACCCTCACAACCCGGGTCATGTGAATGGGTGCCCGGCCCTCACACCCCGGTTCGCAGCACTGTAGCGGTGCCCGGCCTTCACACCCCGTTTCATCGCACTGAATGGGTGCCCGGCCTTCATACCCCGGGTCATGGTGCTGGAGGGGTGCCCGGCCCTCACACCCCGATTCATGGCACTGAAATCGAGCCCAGCCCTCAAACCCCGGGTCATGGCACTGAAAAGGTTCCCGGCCCTCACACTCCGGTTCATAGCTCTGTAGGGTGCCCGGCCCTCACACCCGTTTCATGGCACTAAAGAGGTGCCCGGCCCTCACACCCCGGCTCATGGCACTGAAGGGGTGTCCGGCCCTGAGGCCCCAGTTCATGGCACTGAAGGGGTGGCC
The DNA here is from genome assembly GCF_018991925.1 of Homarus americanus. NCBI lineage: Eukaryota > Metazoa > Arthropoda > Malacostraca > Decapoda > Nephropidae > Homarus > Homarus americanus. The sequence continues at coordinate 6,313 of NW_024716832.1, read as the reverse complement.
GGTCCTCACACCCCGTTTCATGACACTGAAGGGGTGCCCGGCCCTCACACTCCGGGTCATGGTGCTGGAGGGGTGCTCGGCCCTCACACCCCGGGTCATGTCGCTAAGGGGTTGCCCAGCCCTCACACCCCGGGTCATGTCACTAAAGGGGTGCCGGCCCTGACGCTCCGGTTCATGTCACTGAAGGGGTGCCCGACCACACCCGGTTCATGTCACTGAAGGGGCCTGACCTCACACTCCCTATTCGGCACTGAAGGTGTGCCCGACCCTCACAACCCGGGTCATGTGAATGGGTGCCCGGCCCTCACACCCCGGTTCGCAGCACTGTAGCGGTGCCCGGCCTTCACACCCCGTTTCATCGCACTGAATGGGTGCCCGGCCCTCACACCCCGGGTCATGGTGCTGGAGGGGTGCCCGGCCCTCACACCCCGATTCATGGCACTGCTATCGAGCCCAGCCCTCAAACCCCTGGTCATGGCACTGAAAAGGTTCCCAGCCCTCACACTCCGGTTCATAGCTCTGTAGGGTGCCCGGCCCTCACACCCGTTTCATGGCACTAAAGAGGTACCCGGCACTCACACCCCGGCTCATGGCACTGAAGGGGTGCCCGGCCCTGACGCCCCAGTTCATGGCACTGAAGGGGTGGCCGGTCCTCACACCCGGTTTCATGACACTGAAGGGGTGCCCGGTCCTCACACTCCGGGTCATGGTGCTGGAGGGGTGCTCGGCCCTCACACCCCGGGTCATGTCGCTAAGGGGTTGCCCGGCCCTCACACCCCGGGTCATGTCACTAAGGCCCGCCCCTGGGACGCTCCGGTTCATAAACATTGAAGGGGTGCCTGACCACACCCCGGTCATGGCACTGAAGCGGTGCCCGGCCGTCACACCCCTGGCCACGGCACTGAAGGTATGCCCGGCCCTCACACTCCTGGTCATAGAGCTAAACGAGTGTAGGGCCTCACACCCCGGGTCATGGCACTGAATGGGTGCCCGGCTCACACACCCCGGGTCATGTCATTGACGGGGTACCCGGCCCTCACACCCCGGGTCATGTCACTGAAAGGGTGCCCGGCCCTCACACCCCGGGTCATAGCACTGAAGGGGTGCCCGGCCTTCATACCCCGGGTCATGGTGCTGGAGGGGTGCCCGGCCCTCACACCCCGATTCATGGCACTGAAATCGAGCCCAGCCCTCAAACCCCGGGTCATGGCACTGAAAAGGTTCCCGGCCCTCACACTCCGATTCATAGCTCTGTAGGGTGCCTGCCTCACACCCGTTTCATGGCACTAATAGGTGCCCGGGCCCTCACACCCCGGCCTGGCGGCACGAGGTGCCTGGCCCTGACGCCCCGGGTTCATGGCACTGAAGGGGTGGCTGGTCTCACACCCTGCTCTATGACACTGAGGGGTGCCCGGCCTCACACTCCGGATCATCATGGTGCTGGAGGGTGCTCGGCCTCACTCCCCGGGTCATGTCACAGGGGCTGTCTGCCCTCACACCCCAGGTCATGTCACTAAAAGGGTGCCCAGCCCTCACACCCCGGCTCATGGCACTGAAGGGGTCCCCGGCCCTGACGCCCCGGTTCATGTCACTGAAGGGGTGCCCGACCCTCACACCCCGGGTCATGGCACTGAAGCGGTGCCCGGCCGTCACACCCCTGGCCACGGCACTGAAGGTATGCCCGGCCCTCTCACTCCTGGTCATAGAGCTAAACAAGTGTAGGGCCTCACACCCCGGGTCATGGCACTGAAAGGGTGCCCGGCTCACACACCCCGGGTCATGTCATTGAAGGGGTGTCCGGCCCTCACACCCCGGGTCATTTCACTGAAAGGGTGCCCGGCCCTCACACCCCGGGTCATAGCACTGAAGGGGTGCCCGCCCTTCATACCTCGGGTCATGGTGCTGGAGGGGTGCCCGGCCCTCACACCCCGATTCATGGCACTGAAATCGAGCCCAGCCCTCAAACCCCTGGTCATGGCACTGAAAAAGTTCCCAGCCCTCACACTCCGGTTCATAGCTCTGTAGGGTGCCCGGCCCTCACACCCGTTTCATGGCACTAAAGAGGTGCCCGGCCCTCACACCCCGGCTCATGGCACTGCAGGGGTGCCCGGCCCTGACGCCCCGGTTCATGGCACTGGATAAGCCTGGCCCTCACACCTCCGGGTCATGGTGCTGATTGCGCTTGGCCCTCACACCCGGGTCAAGGCCGCTAAGGGGGTTGCTCCGGGCTCACACCCCGGGTCATGTCACTAAAGGGGTACTCCGGCCCTCACACCCCTGCTTCAAGTGACACTGAAGGTGCCTGGCTCACACTCCGTCATGGTGCTGGAATTGGTGCTTACTACACCTGGGTCATGTCAGCAAAGTGTTGCCCGGCTCACACCCCGAAACATTAAAGAAGGCGCACGTTCTTCACACCCCGGTCATGGGACCTAAAGAGGTGCCCGGACCTCACACCCAGGGTCATGGGGTTGAAGCGGTTCCCGGCCCTTACACCACGGGTCATTGTGCTGATGAGGTGCCCGACACTCACACCCCGAATCATGGCACTAAAATCGTGCCAGGCCATCACACCACGATTCATGGCACTGAAGCGGTGACCGGCCGTCACACCCCTGGCGATGGCACTGAAGGTATGCCCGGCCCTCACACCCCTGGTCATAGACCTAAGCGGGTGCGCGGCCCTCACACCCCGGGTCATGTGAAGGGGTGCCCGGCCCTCACACCTCGGTTCATAACTCTGTAGGGGTGCCCGGGCCTCACACCCCGTTTCATGGCACTAAAGGGGTGTCCGGCCCTGACGCCCCGGTTCATGTCACTGAAGGGGTGCCCGGCCCTCACACCCCGGGTGATGGCACTGAAGCGGTGACCGGCCGTCACATCCCTGGCGATGGCACTGAAGGTATGCCTGGCCCTCACACCCTTGATCATAGACCTAAGCGGGTGCCCGGCCCTCACACCCCGGGTCATGGGGCTGAAGGGGTGCCCGGCCCTCACAACCCGGTTCATGGCACTGAAGGGGTGCCCGGGCCTCACACCCCGGGTCATGGCACTGAAGGGGTGCACGGCCCTCACATCCCGGGTCATGGACCTAAAGGGGTGCCCGGGCCTCACACCACGGGTCATGGGGTTAATGCGGTTCCCGGCCCTCACACACCGGGTCATGGTGCTGGAGTGGTGCCTGGCCCTCACACCCCGGGTCATTTCACTTAAAGGGTGCCCGGCCCTCACACCCCAGGTCATGTCACTGAAGGGGTGCACGGCCCTCACACCCCAGGTCATGTATTGAAGGGGTGCCTGGCCCTCCCACCCCGGGTCATGGTGCTGAAGGGGTGCCCGGCTTTCACACCCCTATTCATGGCACTGAAAGGGTGCCCGGCCCTCACACACAGGGTAATGTCACTAAAGGGATGCCCGGCCCTTACACCCTGGGTCATGGGGTTGAAGCGGTTCCCGGCCCTAACACTCTGGGTCATGGTGATGAAGGAGTGCCCGGCCCTCACACCCCGATTCATTTCACTGAAGGGGTGCCCGGCCCTCACACTCCGGGTCATGGTGCTAGAGGGGTGCCCGGCCCTCACACCCCGGGTCATGTCACTAAAGGGGTGCCCGGCCCTCACACCCCGGGTCATGTCACTAAAGGGGTGCACGGCCCTCACACCCCGGGTCATGGACCTAATGGGGTGCCCGGCCCTCACACCCCGGGTCATGCGGTTGAAGTGGTTCCCGGCTCTTACACCACAGGTCATGGTGCTGATGAGGTGCCCGACCCTCACACCCCGAATCATGGCACTGAAATCGTGCCAGGGCCTCACACCTAGATTTCATGGCACTGAAATCGAGCCCGGCCCTGACCCCCAGGTTCATGGTGTTGAAGGGGGTGCCCGACCCTCACACCCCGATTCATGGCGCTGAAGGGCTGCCGGACCCTGACACCCCGGGTCATGTGAAGGGGTGCCAGGCCCTCACACCCCGGGTCATGTCACTGAAAGGGTGCCTGGCCCTCACACCCCTGGTCATGTCACTGAAGGGGTGCCCGGCCCTCACACCCCGGGTCATGGCACTGAAGCGGTGACCGGCCGTCACACCCCTGGCGATGGCACTGAAGGTATGCCCGGCCCTCACACCCTTGATCATAGACCTAAGCGGGTGCCCGACCCTCACACCCCGGGACATGGGGCTGAAGGGGTGCAGCCCTCCTGGCAGTTCACTTGGCACTGAAGGTGCTGCCCAGCTCTCCCCACACTCAGTCATGGTGCTGGAGGGGTGCCCGGCCCTCACACCCAGGGTCATGTCACTAAAGGGGTGCCCAGCCCTTACATCCCGTGTCATTTCACTAAAGAGGTGCACGGCCCTCACACGCCGGGTCATGGACCTAAAGGGGTGCCCGGCCCTCATACCCTGGTTCATGGGGTTGAAGCGGTTCCTGGACCTTACACCATGGGTCATGGTGCTGATGAGGTGCCCGACCCTCACACCCCGGTTCACAGCACTGTAGGGGTGCCCGGCCTTCACACCCCGATTCATGGCACTGAAGGGGTGCCAGGCCTTCACACTCCGTTTCATCACACTGAAAGGGTGCCCGGACCTCACACCCCGTTTCATGACACTGAAGGGGTGCCCGGCCCTCACACCCCGGGTCATGGCACTCAAGGGGTGCACGGCCCTCACACCCCGGGTCTTGGACCTAATGGGGTGCCCGGACCTCACACCATGGGTCATGGGGTTAAAGCGGTTCCCGGCCCTCACTCCCCGGGTCATGGTGCTGTAGGGGTGCCTGGCCCTCACACCCCGGGTAATTTCACTTAAAGGGTGCCCGGCCCTCACACCCCAGGTCATAGTGCTAGAGGTGCCCAGCCCTCACACCCCAGTCATGTCACTAAGGGTGCAGCCTCCACCCCGGGTCATGGTGCTGAAGGGGTGCCCGGCTTCCCCACCCCTATTCATGGCACTGAAATGGTGCCCAGCCCCCTCCACACCCTGGGTCATGTCACCTAAAAGGTGCCCGGCCCTTACACCCAGGTCATGGGGTTGAAGCAGTTCAGCCCCTAACACTCCTGGGTCATGTTGATGAAGGTCTTGGCCCTCACACCCCGAATCATTTCACTGGAAGGGGTGTCCGGCCCTCCACCCCGATTCATTTCACTGAAAGGGCGCCCAGCCCCTCACACTCCGGAGTCATGGTGGTGCTGAGGGTGCCAGCCTCCACACCCCGGGTCATGTCACTAAAGGGGTGCCCGGCCCTCACACCCCGGGTCATGTCACGAAAGGGGTGCACGGCCCTCACACCCCGGGTCATGGACCTAAAGGGGTGCCCGGCCCTCACTCCCTGGGTCATGGGGTTGATGTGGTTCCCGGCTCTTACACCACAGGTCATGGTGCTGATGAGGTGCCCGACCCTCACACCCCGAATCATGGCACTGAAATCGTGCCAGGGCCTCACACCCAGATTCATGGCACTGAAATCGAGCCCGGTCCTGACACAGAGGTTCATGGTGCTGAAGGGGGTGCTCGACCCTCACACCCCGATTCATGGCGCTAAAGGGGTGCCGGACCCTGACACCCCGGGTCATGTGAAGGGGTGCCAGGCCCTCACACCCCGGGTCATGTCACTGAAAGGGTGCCTGGCCCTCACACCCCAGGTTATGTCACTGATGGGGTGCCCGGCCCTCACACCCCGGGTCATGGCACTGAAGGGGTGCCTGACCCTCACACCCCGGGCCATGTGAAGGGGTCCCCGGCCCTCACACCCCAGTTTGCAGGTCATGGAACTGAATGGGTGAACGGCCCTCACACCCCGGGTCATGGCACTGAAGGGGTGCCCGGCCCTCACACCACGGGTCATGGGGTTGAAGCGGTTCCCAGCCCTCACACCCCGGGTCATGGATGCTGGACGGGTGCCCGGCCCTCATACCCCCAGGTCATGTCACTGAAGTTGCCCGGCCCTCAAACCCCGGGGCATGGGGTTGAAGCGGTTCCCGGCCATCACACCCCGGGTCATGGTGCTGATGGGGTGCCCGGCCCTCACACCCCGATTCTTGGCACTGAAATCGAGCCCGGCCCTAACACTCTGGGTCATGGTGGTGAAGGGGTGCTTGGCCCTCACACCCCGATTCATTTCACTGAAGTGGTGCCGGACCCTCACACCCCGGGTCATGTGAAGGGGTGCCCCTGCCCTCACACCCCAGTTCGCAGCACTGTAGGGGTGCCCGGACCTCACACCCCGTTTCGTGGCACTGAAAGGGTGCCGGGCTCTCACACCCCGGTTCTTGACACTGAATGGGTGCCCGGCCCTCACACCCCAGGTCATGGA
>NW_024716831.1:0-16172 GCF_018991925.1 Homarus americanus | reverse complement strand
GGTCTGGTCTACGTTCCTCTCTCTGAGCCAGTTCACAATGTTATTTGCCACTATCTCAGCTGGTTTCCTGATGTCATCTTTCTCTGGAGTGAAATGCCACAAATACTTCCCTCCTGGTTCACTGCAGCAGGAGTAGTGTTCCTCCTTCACCATGGCAGGGAACAACTTGTCAGAATCTCCAACTTTCATGAACACTTTAGTGTCATCCCTTCTCCCATCAAAGAACAAACAATTGATTCCATTTTCTCTTATCCCCTTATCAACCTCCTCTTCTAGATTACTGACAAGTTTCTCCTGAGCTCTCCTTACTTTGTTATGATCTATCACCAGGTGAACATCATCAGGTGTTATCAAACCACCGTCAATCCAGGCAGCTGTTGCTATCTCTGCAGTTTCTCTGAGACCAGTGTGGTGTCGCATGCTGGCCAGAGCTATGCTCGGGATATCTTTCCTATTTCGAATCTTATGTCTGGAAGGTTTGGGATCACTATTTTCTGGGTTAGGGACAAAGTCAGCATTCTCCTGGTCAGCACTCCGATCAGCCATGGGGAAGTCACTAAACTCTGAATCAGCTTGACTCCAATCTTCGGCCTTTTTTACCTCACCCTGGGCCTTCTCAAGTCTCTTTTCCTCGGCAACTCTTCTCCTCTTCTGTCTCTCTGTGGCAGCCTCCTGTCTCTTGGACTCCGGAATATCTTGGCTAGAAATCATGAGAGCCCCTATACTGCCAGTCTTCTCTCTCTGTGCTTTGACAAATGCCAGTTCGATCACAGGAATCTTCAGTTCACGCTTGCAAATACATGAGATGTGGGCCTCGGATTTACAGTCACGATCGCATCTAAACTCAGGACAGAGAACAATTGGGCACTTGCAAGTAATTATGTCAAATAACTGGTCCAGTTGCTTGGCAAAGCTGTCCTTAACTGCAAGTTTTCCTCTCCCAACTGGCTAGCAGTCTCTCACTAATCTTCTTCTGACTTGTTATGACTGGAGACTTGAACTGAGCGTTAGCCAGAGTGTACTGTGCCAAGACAGCTTTGGTCATATCACTGGCAATGTCGTTGTTTGTGTAAGTTCTTTGGTTCTTTTCACTGATTTGCCTGATTAAAACACCGTATCTCAAAGCATCTCTCAATGTAGGCAACTACGACTTCAGGAGTTCTCTCCCAGACCCAAGATAGTGACTGAGATGGCTGGATTTTTGGTTCCTCGTCCTGACACAAGCAGCCATCGCAAATATTATCAACTTATAAATGCATCAGAATCTGAAACGGAAAAAAATATTGTTAGTTGGGTTGTTAAAGAATGAAGTCAGAAAGCAATGTTCACTATTTAATTGTAATGCACTATTGCAGCTGTACGTTAGATTTTCGATAAATTTCACGCTAAAATTTACCTAGCAAAAGGTTGCAAAATATTGAAACTGAAATTATTTTCTGTTTATATACACTAAAATCTACCCAAAAAGTGATGGGCCATTAGTTTTAGCTGATGTTCCCTCCTATGACACACCCTAATATATATTTCATTAGCCCAATAAATCACTCGGACTTCTACATATAATCAACACCTCACCCTACCAGGATTCAATCCCACGATCTTATAATTGTGACCGGGGTATGCTACCTCTGGGCCACCAGGACAATAAAAGCAGTCCTAGACTCTACTATATTTCACACAAAGCCTGTTAAATGACCTTATGGCGCCATGAACCTCTAATGGCGACCACCCGTGCCGCTTAGGTGATCAGGGCAACGTTTTACCAAATCTGGCTTCGAAACACGAGGATCCATATATATTTCATTAGCCCAATAAAGCACGCGGACGTCTACATATAATCAACACCTCACCCCACCAGGATTTGAACCCACGGTCTTATAATTGTGACCGGGGAACGCTACCTCTGGGCCGCTAGGACAATAAAAGCAGTCCTTGACTCTGTTATATTTCACACAAAGCGTGTTCAACGAGCTTATGGCGCCGTGAACCACTATAGGGGACCAACCGAGCCGCTTAGGTGATCAGAGCAACGTTTTACCAAATGCGGCTTCGAAATACGAGGATTCAAATATATTTCATTAGCCCAATAAAGCACTCGGACTTCTACATATAATCAACACCTCACCCCACCAGGATTCAAACCCACGGTCTTATAATTGTGACCGGGGTATGCTACCTCTGGGCCACCAGGACAATAAAAGCAGTCCTAGACTCTGCTATATTTCACACAAAGCCTGTTCAACGAGCTTATGGCGCTGTGAACATCTAATGGGGACCACCCATGCCGCTTAGGTGATCAGAGCAACGTTTTACCAAATGCGGCTTCGAAACACGAGGATCCATATATATTTCATTAGCCCAATAAAGCACTCGGACTTCTACATTTAATCAACACCTCACCCCACCAGGATTCGAACCCACGATCTTCTAATTGTGACCGGGGAACGCTACCTCTGGCCCACCAGGACATTAAAAGCATTCCTAGACTCTGCTATATTTCACACAAAGCCTGTTCAACGAGCTTATGGCGCCGTGAACGTCTAATGGTGACCCCCCGTGCCGCTTAGGTGATCAGAGCAACGTTTTACCAAATGTGGCTTCGAAACCCGAGGATCCATATATATTTTATTAGACCATTAAAGCACGCAGACTTCTACATATAATCAACACCTCACCCCACCAGGATTTGAACCCACAATCTTATAATTGTGACTGGGGGACGCTACCTCTGGGCCACCAGGACAATAAAAGCAGTCCTAGACTCTGCTATATTTCACACAAAGCCTGTTCAACGAGCTTATGGCGCCGTGAACCACTAATGGGGACCACCCGTGCCGCTTAGGTGATCAGACCAACATTTTACCAAATGCGGCTTCGAAACAAGAAGGATCCATATATATTTCATTAGCCCAATAAAGCACGTGGACTTCTACATTTAATCAACACCTCACCCCACCTTGATTCGAACCCACGATCTTCTAATTGTGACCGGGGAACGCTACCTCTGGCCCACCAGGACACTAAAAGCATTCCTAGACTCTGCTATATTTCACACAAAGCCTGTTCAACGAGCTTATGGCGCCGTGAACCTCTAATGGGGATCCCCCGTGCCGCTTAGGTGATCAGAGCAACGTTTTACCAAATGTGGCTTCGAAACCCGAGGATCCATATATATTTCATTAGACCATTAAAGCACGCGGACTTCTACATATAATCAACACCTCACCCCACCAGGATTTGAACCCACAATCTTATAATTGTAACCGGGGGACGCTACCTCCGGGCCACCAGGAAAGTAAAAGCATTCCTAGACTCTGCTATATTTCACACAAAGCCTGTTCAACGAGCTTATGGCGCCGTGAACCTCTAATGGGGACCACCCGTGCCGCTTAGGTGATCAGAGCAACGTTTTATCAAATGTGGCTTCGAAACCCGAGGATCGATATATATTTCATTAGACCATTAAAGCATGCGGACTTCTACATATAATCAACACCTCACCCCACCAGGATTTGAACCCACAATCTTATAATTGTGACCGGGGGACGCTACCTCTGGGCCACCAGGAAACTAAAAGCATTCCTAGACTCTGCTATATTTCACACAAAGCCTGTTCAACGAGCTTATGGCGCCGTGAACCTCTAATGGGGACCACCCGTGCCGCTTAGCTGATCAGAGCAACGTTTTACCAAATGTGGCTTCGATATCCGAGGATCTATATATATTTCATTAGACCATTAAAGCACGCGGACTTCTACATATAATCAACACCTCACCCCACCAGGATTTGAACCCACAATCTTATAATTGTGACCGGGGGACGCTACCTCTGGGCCACCAGGACAATAACAGCAGTCCTAGACTCTGCTATATTTCACACAAAGCCTGTTCAACGAGCTTATGGCGCAGTGAACCTCTAATGGGGACAACCCGTGCCGCTTAGGTGATCACACCAACATTTTACCAAATGCGGCTTCGAAACAAGAAGGATCCATATATATTTCATAAGCCCAATAAAGCACGCAGACTTCTACATTTAATCAACACCTCACCCCACCAGGGTTTGAACCCACGATCTTATAATTGTGACCGGGGAACCCTACCTCTGGGCCACCAGGACAATAAAAGCAGTCCTAGACTCTGCTATATTTCACACAAAGCCTGTTCAACGAGCTTATGGCGCCGTGAACCCTAATGGGGATAACCTATGCCGCTAGGGTGATCAGGAGCAACGTTTTACCAAATGCGGCTTCGAAACACGAGGATCCATATATATTTCATTAGCCCAATAAAGCACGCTGGACTTCACATATAACACCTCACCCCACCAGGATTTGGAACCACAATCTTATAATGACCGGGGACGCTACCTCTGGCCACAGGACAATAACAGGAGTCCTAAATTTGCTATATTTCATACAAAAGCCTGTTCAACGCTTATGGCCGCGCGGAACCTGTAATGGGACAACCCGGTAAGCCGCTTAGGTGATCAGACCAACATTTTACCAAATGCGGCTTCGAAACACGAGGATCCATATATATTTCATTAGCCCAATAAAGCACGCGGACTTCTACATATAATCAACACCTCACCCCACCAGGATTAGAACCCACGATCTTATAATTGTGACCGGGGAACGCTACCTCTGGCCCACCAGGACACTAAAAGCATGCCTAGACTCTGCTATATTTCACACAAAGCCTGTTCAACGAGCTTATGGCGCTGTGAACCTCTAATGGGGATCCCCCGTGCCGCTTAGGTGATCAGAGCAACGTTTTAGCAAATGTGGCTTCGAAACCCGAGGATCCATATATATTTCATTAGACCATTAAAGCACACGGACTTCTACATATAATCAACACCTCACCCCACCAAGATTTGAACCCACAATCTTATAATTGTGACCGGGGGACGCTACCTCTGGGCCACCAGGAAACTAAAAGCATTCCTAGACTCTGCTATATTTCACACAAAGCCTGTTCAACGAGCTTATGGCGCCGTGAACCTCTAATGGGGCCCACCCGTGCCGCTTAGGTGATCAGAGCAACGTTTTACCAAATGTGGCTTCGAAACCCGTGGATCCATATCTATATCCTCAGACCATTAAAGCACGCAGACTTCTACATATAATCAACACCTCACCCCACCAGGATTTGAACCCACAATCTTATAAATGTGACCGGGGGACGCTACCTCTCGGCCACCAGGACAATAAAAGCAGTCCTAGACTCTGCTATATTTCACACAAAGCCTGTTCAACGAGCTTATGGCGCCGTGAACCTCTAATGGGGACCACCTGTGCCGCTTAGGTGATCAGACCAACATTTTACCAAATGCGGCTTCGAAACAAGAAGGATCCATATATATTTCATTAGCCCAATAAAGCACGCGGACTTCTACATTTAATCAACACCTCACCCCACAAGGATTTGAACCCACGATCTTTTAATTGTGACCGGGGAACGCTACCTCTGGGCCACCAGGACAATAAAAGCAGTCCTAGACTCTGCTATATTTCACACAAAGCCTGTTCAACGAGCTTATGGCGCCGTGAACCTCTATTGGGGACCACCCATGCCGCTTAGGTGATCAGAGCAACGTTTTACCAAATGCGGCTTCGAAACGCGAGGATCCATATATATTTCATTAGCCCAATAAAGCACGCGGACTTCTTCATATAATCAACACCTCACCACACCAGGATTCGAACCCACGATCTTCTAATGTGACCGGGGAACGATACCTCTGGGCCACCAGGACACTAAAAGCAGTCCTAGACTCTACTATATTTCACACAAAGACTGTTCAACGACCTTATGGCGCCATGAACCTCTAATGGGGACCACCCATGCCGCTTAGGTGATCAGAGCAACATTTTACCAAATCCGGCTTGGAAACACGAGGATCCATATATATTAGTGTGTCATACGGAGGCGAATTTTTTTTTTTGAGTTTGAAAAATCGGCCCATGGTATTAATGATGTAGTTCTATGGGCAGAATCATGTGATATCTTCAGATTTGAAAAGTTTTCATTTTTGCTAGGTAAATTTTAACTTGAAATCTTATGAAAATTCAGTATTCCCACCCTTTTACCAACACCACTAAATAGCTTATTTAAAGTAAAGTAAATGTATCAGGTTAATTTATTAGGATGAAAATCCAGAATAGTGAAACGAATGATCTTGACACATTTATAAATTACACAAAAATCATCAAATACAAAAACCGGTTTTACTACTACTAATTCGGTGTTGCTGCACACCATAGAGAACATGTCTTTTCTTGCTTCTGTTTCTACTCATCACCTTCCCCTGCTGACCCTCACCTGGAGCCTGGGATGTAGCCTTCCCTCCTCCTGGCTGTACACGGACTGCTGGCCTCGCCTTCTCACTTGCTGTACACAACGCTCTATACTCTGGGTGTGCGAGGGCCCGGCAGGGACATGCATGGGGTTGTCCAGGAAAGCTCTGACTTGAACATTGGTGAGGCTGCAGGTAAGGGGGGGCTCACTGCCAGCCTGGATGTTATCCAGATCTATGAGATCAGTGAGGGTCTTGGCACCTAGATTGACTTCAGGAGTCTTCCTGACCCTGAAGGAATCGTCACCAACTGATTCGTCATGCCCAGATCCTCCCCATATAAGTCTCATATCCAAGATCTTTTGACTGCCACTTTTCTCCCTCCTCATCCTTACTGCAGAGCATTGTCTGCAGAACTGCCCGGGATGAGCATACCAGAATATCTCCTCACAGCTCCAACCGCTCCACAATCTGAACAACCTTCCTGGCTGACTCCTCAGGAGCTCAAGCTGAAGAAAACATGCCCTCGGACCTTCGGAGAACGATGACTTGACCTTTGGTAAGTGTTGGAACCAATTTGGCAAGTAGACACTCACGATGAATTGACAATAAGTTCTTAGGTTGTGAAGCTGGCCCCTTTCAGTTTATGATGAGCGACCCAAATTCTGCAGAACTTGAGAGCCGTTGTGAGCCATCTAGAATGTGAGACTGGACCTATCTGCAGGTAAGCAAGTCTATCAGGCATGACCCCAGTTTTGATGACACTGCAAATCATGCAACCATAGTACTGGTCAGTACTCAGGTCGTCAATGACAGTATGTGCAAGCTCAACGAGTGGAGGGCCAACTGTGAATTTTTCAAAGCTCGGATTTATTTCTAACTCAGTGGCAGAGTCCAGCATCTTGCCAAGAGGACCAGACCATCTGTTGTTTGAAAGAGTCTTGCCATCCAGCTCCTGGATCAGATGTCTGAGTGGCAACTCGTTGGTGTGGAGGTCACAAACAATCCAGACCAGCTTCCTCCCAATCTTCCGCTCTATCCACTGTATGACTCCCCTTGCCACCCTGTGTTCGTGTTGGTGCTGTCCCCTCCACTGGCCTGCAGGGTCTGGTCTACGTTCCTCTCTTTGAGCCAGTTCACAATGTTATCTGCCACTCTCTCAGCTGGTTTCCTGATGTCATCTTTCTCTGGAGTGAAATGCCACAAATACTTCCCTCCTGGTTCACTGCAGCAGGAGTAGTGTTCCTCCTTCACCATGGCAGGGAACAACTTGTCAGAATCTCCAACTTTCATGAACACTTTAGTGTCATCCCTTCTCCCATCAAAGAACAAACAATTGATTCCATTTTCTTTTATCCCCTTATCAAACTCCTCTTCTAGATTACTGACAAGTTCCTCCTGAGCTCTCCTTACTTTGTTATGATCTATCACCAGGTGAACATCATCAGGTGTTATCAAACCACCGTCAATCCAGGCAGCTGTTGCTATCTCTGCAGTTTCTCTGAGACCAGTGTGGTGTCGCAAGCTGGCCAGAGCTATGCTCGGGATATCTTTCCTATTTCGAATCTTATGCCTGGAAGGTTTGGGATCACTATTTTCTGGGTTAGGGACAAAGTCAGCATTCTCCTGGTCAGCACTCGGATCAGCCATGGGGAAGTCATTAAACTCTGAATCAGCTTGACTCCAATCATCGGCCTTTTTTACCTCACCCTGGGCCTTCTCAAGTCTCTTTTCCTCGGCAACTCTTCTCCTCTTCTGTCTCTCTGCGGCAGCCTTCTGTCTCTTGGACTCCGGAATATCTTGGCTAGAAATCATGAGAGCCCCTATACTGCCAGTCTTCTCTCTCTGTGCATTGACAAATGCCAGTTCGATCACAGGAATCTTCAGTTCACGCTTGCAAATACAGGAGATGTGGGCCTCGGATTTACAGTCACGATCGCATCTAAACTCAGGACAGAGAACAATTGGGCACTCGCAAGTAATTATGTCAAATAACTGGTCCAGTTGCTTGGCAAAGCTGTCCTTAACTGCAAGTTTTCCTCTCCCAAGAGAGATATCTCTTGCCTTTTCCCAACTGGCTAGCAGTCTCTCACTAATCTTCTTCTGACTTGTTATGACTGAGGCTTGAACTGAGCTGCTAGCCAGAGTGTACTGTGCCAAGACAGCTTTGGTCATATCATCAAGTACGTCTTTGTTTGTGTAAGTTGTTTGGTTCTTTTCACTGATTTGCCTGATTAAAACACCGTATCTCAAAGCATCTCTCAATGTAGGCAACTCCGACTTCAGGAGCTCTCTCCCAGACCCAAGATAGTGACTGAGATGGCTGGATTTTTGGTTCCTCGTCCTGACACAAGCAGCCATCGCAAATATTATCAACTTATAAATGCATAAGAATCTGAAACAGAAACAAATATTGTTAGTTGGGTTGTTAAAGAATGAAGTCAGAAAGCAATGTTCAATATTTAATTGTAATGCACTATTGCAGCTGTACATTAGATTTTCGATAAATTTCACGCTAAAATTTACCTAGCAAAAGGTTGCAAAATATTGAAACTGAAATTATTTTCTGTTTATATACACTAAAATCTACCAAAAAAGTGATGGGCCATTAGTTTTAGCTGATGTTCCCTCCTATGACACACCCTAATATATATTTCATTAGCCCAATAAATCACTCGGACTTCTACATATAATCAACACCTCACCCTACCAGGATTCAAACCCACGATTTTATAATTGTGACCGGGGTATGCTACCTCTAGGCCACCAGGACAATAAAAGCAGTCCTAGACTCTACTATATTTCACACAAAGCCTGTTCAACGAGCTTATGGCGCCGTGAACCTCTAATGGGGACCACCCATGCCGCTTAGGTGATCAGAGCAACGTTTTAACAAATGCGGCTTCGAAACACGAGGATCCATATATATTTCATTAGCCCAATAAAGCACGCGGACTTCTTCATATAATCAAGACCTCACCCCAACAGGATTCGAACCCATGATCTTCTAATTGTGACCGGGGAACGCTACCTCTGGCCCACCAGGACACTAAAAGCATTCCTAGACTCTGCTATATTTCACACAAAGCCTGTTCAACGAGCTTATGACACCGTCAACCTCTAATGGGGACCCCCCGTGCCGCTTAGGTGATCAGAGCAACGTTTTACCAAATGTGGCTTCGAAACCCGAGGATCCATATATATTTCATTTGACCAATAAAGCACGCGGACTTCTACATATAATCAACAAATCACCCCACTAGGAGTTGAACCCACGATCTTCTAATTGTGACCGGGGAATGCTACCTCTGGGTCACCAGGACACTAAAAGCAATCCTAGACTCTGCTATATTTCACACAAAGACTGTTCAACGGGCTTATGGCGCCGTGAACCTCTAATGGGGACCACCAGTGCCGCTTAGGTGATCAGAGCAACGTTTTACCAAATGGCTTCGAAACACGCGGATCCATATATATTTCATTAGCCCAATAAAGCACGCGGACTTCTACATATAGTCAACACCTCACCCCACCAGGATTTGAACCCACGATCTTATAATTGCGACCGGGGAATGCTACCTCTGGGCCACCAGGACAATAAAAGCAGTCCTAGACTCTGCTATATTTCACACAAAGCCTGTTCAGCAGGAGCAGCAACCATCAGACCTCTAATGAGAATACCAGTGCAACCAGGTGATCAGAGCAACGTTTTGCAAATGTGGCTGAGGCGAGGATCATATATGTTTCATTGAATGATAGATCAACCTCATGAGGATTTGAACCCACACAATCTTCAAAATTGTAGCGATAAGGCCTTCTGTCTGGGCCACCAGGACAATAAAACCAGTCCTAGACTCTGCTATATTTCACACAAGCCTGTTCCACGATCTTATGGCGCCGTAGCCTCTAGTGAGGACCACCGTGCCGCCAGGTGATCAGGGCAACGTTTTACCAAATGCGGCTGCGAAACACGAGGATCCATATATATTTCATTAGCCCAATAAAGCACGCGGACTTCTCCATATAATCAACACCTCACGCCACCAGGATTCAAACCCACGATCTTATAATTGTGACCGGGATATGCTACCTCTGGGCCACCAGGACACTACAAAAGTATTCTAGAGTTTGCCATAGCTGCACAAAGCCTGTTCAGCGAGCTTATGGCGCTGTGTACCACTATAGGGGACCACCCGTGCTGCTTAGGTGATCAGAGCAACGTTTTACCAAATGCGGCTGCGAAACACGAGGATCCATATATATTTCATTAGCCCAATAAAGCACGCGGACTTCTCCATATAATCAACACCTCACGCCACCAGGATTCAAACCCACGATCTTATAATTGTGACCGAGGCGGCCTTCCTCTGGAGCCTGGGACAATAAAGCAGTCTGGGCCTGCTTTATAATTTCACAAAGCCTGTTCAACGGGCTTATGGCACCGAGAACCTCTAATGGGGACCACCCGTGCCGCTTAGGTGATCAGAGCAACGTTTTACCAAATGCGGCTTCGAATCACGAGGATCCATATATATTTCATTAGACCAATAAAGTACGCAGACTTCTACATATAATCAACACCTCACCCCACCAGGATTTGAACCAACAATCTTAAAATTGTGACCGGGGGACGCTACCTCTGGGCCACCAGGACAATAAAAGCAGTCCTAGACTCTGCTATTTCACACAAAGCCTGTTCAACGATCTTATGGCGCCATGAACCTCTAATGGGGACCACCCGTGGCGCTTAGGTGATCAGAGCAACGTTTAACCAAATGTGGCTTTGAAACCCGAGGATCCATATATAATTCATTAGCCCAATAAAGCACGCAGACTTCTGCATATAATCAACGCCTCACCCCACCAGGATTTAAACCCACGATCTTATAATTGTGAAAGGGGAACGCTACCTCTGAGCCACCAGGACAATAAAAGCAGTCCTAGACTCTGCTATATTTCACACAAAGCCTGTTCAACGAGCTTATGGCGCCGTGAACCTCTAATGGGGACCACCTATGCCGCTTAGGTGATCAGAGCAACGTTTTACCATATGCGGCTTCGAAACACGAGGATCTATATATATTTCATTAGCCCAATAAAGCACGCGGACTTCTACATATAATCAACACCTCACCCCACCAGGATTTGAACCCCCGATCTTATAATTGTGACCGGGGAATGCTACCTCTGGGCCACCAGGACAATAAAAGCAGTCCTAGACTCTGTTATATTTCACACAAAGCGTGTTCAACGAGCTTATGGCGCCGTGAACCACTATAGGGGACCAACCGTGCCGCTTAGGTGATCAGAGCAACGTTTTACCAAATGCGGCTTCGAAATACGAGGATTCAAATATATTTCATTAGCCCAATAAAGCACTCGGACTTCTACATATAATCAATACCTCACCCCACTAGGATTCAAACCCACAGTCTTATAATTGTGACCGGGGTATGCTACCTCTGGGCCACCAGGACAATAAAAGCAGTCCTAGACTCTGCTATATTTCTCACAAAGCCTGTTCAACGAGCTTATGGCGCCGTGAACCTCTAATGGGGACCACCCGTGCCGCTTAGGTGATCAGAGCAACGTTTTACCAAATCCGGCTTCGAAACACGAGGATCCATATATATTTCATTAGCCCAATAAAGCACGCGGACTTCTGCATATAATCAACACCTCACCCCACCAGGATTTGAACCCACGATCTTATAATTGTGACCGGGCCTTCACCTCTAGGCCACCAGGACAATAAAAGCAGTCCCTGAACTCTGCTATATTTCCACAAAGCCTGTTCAACGAGTTTATGGCACGTAGACCTCCTAATGGGGATTTCCCGTGCAACATGTGATCAGACAGACATTTTTTACCAAATAGAAGCGAAACAAAAGGATCATATATTTCATTAGACCAATAAAAGCACGCGGACTTCTACATTTAATCAACACCTCACCCCACCGATTTGAACCCGATCTCTTATAATTGTGACGGGAGCGTACCTCCTGAGCCACCAGGACAATAAGCAGTCTAGACTCTGCTATGTTCACAAAGCCTGTTCAACGAGCTTATGGCGCAGTGAACCTCTAATGGGGACCACCCATGCAGCTTAGGTGATCAGAGCAACGTTTTACCAAATGCGGCTTCGAAACACGAGGATCCCTATATATTTCATTAGCCCAATAAAGCACGCGGACTTCTTCATATAATCAACACCTCACCCCACTAGGATTCGAACCAATGATCTTCTAATTGTGACCGGGGAACGCTACCTCTGGCCCACCAGGACACTAAAAGCATTCCTAGACTTTGCTATATTTCACACAAAGCCTGTTCAACGAGCTTATGGCGCCGTGAACCTCTAATGGGGACCCCCCGTGCCGCTTAGGTGATCAGAGCAACGTTTTACCAATGTGGCTTCGAAACCCGAGGATCCATATATATTTCATTAGACCATTAAAGCACGCGGACTTCAACATATAATCAACACCTCACCCCACCAGGATTTGAACCCACGATCTTATAATTGTGACCGGTGAACGCTACCTCTGGGCCACCAGGACAATAAAAGCAGTCCTAGACTCTGCTATATTTCACACAAAGCCTGTTCAACGAGCTTATGGCACCGTGAACCTCTAATGGGGACCACCCGTGCCGCTTAGGTGATCAGAGCAACGTTTTACCAAATGCGGCTTCGAAACAAGGAGGATCCAAAAATATTTCATTAGCCCAATAAAGCAAGCAGACTTTTACATATAATCAACACCTCACCCCACCAGGATTTGAACCCACGATCATATAATTGTGACCGGGGAATGCTACCTCTGGGCTACCAGGACAATAAAAGCAGTCCTAGACTCTGGTATATTTCACACAAAGCCTGTTCAACGAGCTTATGGTGCCGTGAACCTCTAATGGGGACCCCGTGCCGCTTAGGTGATCAGAGCAACGTTTTACCAAATGTGGCTTCGAAACCCGAGGATCCATATATATTTCATTAGACCATTAAAGCACGCGGACTTCAACATATAATCAACACCTCACCCCACCAGGATTTGAACCCACGATCTTATAATTGTGACCGGGGAATGCTACCTCTGGGCCACCAGGACAATAAAAGTAGTCCTAGACTCTGCTATATTTCACACAAAGCCTGTTCAACGGGCTTATGGCACCGTGAACCTCTAATGGGGACCACCCGTGCTGCTTAGGTGATCAGAGGAACGTTTTACCAAATGCGGCCTCGACACAAGGAGGATCCATAAATATTTCATTAGCCCAATAAAGCAAGCAGACTTTTACATATAATCAACACCTCACCCCACCAGGATTTGAACCCACGATCTTATAATTGTGACCGGGGAATGCTACCTCTGGGACGCCAGGACAATAAAAGCAGTCCTAGACTCTGGTATATTTCACACAAAGCCTGTTCAACGAGCTTATGGCGCCGTGAACCTCTAATGGGGACCCCCCTTGCCGCTTAGGTGATCAGAGCAACGTTTTACCAAATGTGGCTTCGAAACCCGAGGATCATATATTTCATTAGACCATTAAAGCACGCGGACTTCAACATATAATCAACACCTCACCCAACCAGGATTTGAACCCACGATCTTATAATTGTGACCGGGGAACGCTACCTCTGGGCCACCAGGACAATAAAAGCAGTCCTAGACTCTGCTATATTTCACACAAAGCCTGTTCAACGAGCTTATGGCACCGTGAACCTCTAATAGGGACCACCCGTGCCGCTTAGGTGATCAGAGGAACGTTTTACCAAATGCGGCTTCGAAACAAGGAGGATCCATAAATATTTCATTAGCCCAATAAAGCAAGCAGACTTTTATATATAATCAACACCTCACCCCACCAGGATTTGAACCCACGATCTTATAATTGTGACCGGGGAATGCTACCTCTGGGCCACCAGGACAATAACAGCAGTCCTAGACTCTGGTATATTTCACACAAAGCCTGTTCAACGAGCTTATGGCGCCGTGAACCTCTAATGGCGACCCCCCGTGCCGCTTAGGTGATCAGAGCAACGTTTTACCAAATGTGGCTTCGAAACCCGAGGATCCATATATATTTCATTAGACCATTATAGCACGCAGACTTCAACATATAATCAACACCTCACCCCACCAGGATTTGAACCCACGATCTTATAATTGTGACCGGGGAATGCTACCTCTGGGCCACCAGGACACTAAAAGCATTCCTAGACTTTGCTATATTTAACACAAAGCCTGTTCAACGAGCTTATGGCGCCGTGAACTTCTAATGGGGACCCCCCGTGCCGCTTAGGTGATCAGAGCAACGTTTTACCAAATGTGGCTTCGAAACCCGAGGATCCATATATATTTCATTAGACCATTAAAGCACGCGGACTTCAACATATAATCAACACCTCACCCCACCAGGATTTGAACCCACGATCTTATAATTGTCACCGGGGAACGCTACCTCTGGGCCACCAGGACAATAAAAGCAGTCCTAGACTCTGCTATATTTCACACAAAGCCTGTTCAACGAAACATGGCACGTGAACCTCTAATGGGGACCACCGTGCAAGTGTGATCGGAAGACGTTTACCAAATCGGCTTCGGGGCAAAGGAGGATCCATAAATGTTCCATTAGCCCAATAAGCAAGCAGACTTTTTACATATAATCGCTCCCACCGGTTGAACCCACGATCTAATAATTGTGACCGGGAATGCTACCTCTGGGCCGCAGGACAATAAAAGCAGTCCTAGACTCTGGTATATTTTACACAAAAGTAACCAACGACTTATGGGCGCGTGAACCTCTAATGGCGACCATCCGTGCCGCTTAGGTGATCAGAGCAACGTTTTACCAAATCCGGCTTCGAAACACGAGGATCCATATATGTTTCATTAGCCAAATAAAGCACGCGGATTCCACATATAATCAACACCTCACCCCACCAGGATTCGAACCCACGATCTTATAATTGTGACGGAGGAACGCTACCTATGGACCACCAGGACACTATAAGCAGTCCTAGACTCTGATATATATCACATAAAGCCTGTTCAACGGAAACGCCGGCGCCGTGAACTACCAATAGGGACCCCGTGCGGCAAATTGATCAGGCAACGTTTTGCAAATGTGGCTTCGAAACCCGAATCCACCTTCTTCCATTAGACCATTAAAGCCTTGGCAGACTTCAGCATATAATCAGCACTCACCCCACCAGGATTTGAACCCACGATCTTATAATTGTCACCGGGGAACGCTACCTCTGGGCCACCAGGACAATAAAAGCAGTCCTAGAATCTGCTATATTTCACACAAAGCCTGTTCAACGAGCTTATGGCACCGTGAACCTCTAATGGGGACCTCTTGTGCCGCTTAGGTGATCAGAGCAACGTTTTACCAAATGCGGCTTCGAAACAAGGAGGATCCAAAAATATTTCATTAGCCCAATAAAGCAAGCAGACTTTTACATATAATCAACACCTCACCCCACCAGGATTTGAACCCACGATCTTATAATTGTGACCGGGGAATGCTACCTCTGGGCCACCAGGACAATAAAAGCAGTCCTAGACTCTGGTATATTTCACACAAAGCCTGTTCAATGAGCTTATGGTGCCGTGAACCTCTAATGGGGACCCCCGTGCCGCTTAGGTGATCAAAGCAACGTTTTACCAAATGTGGCTTCGAAACCCGAGGATCCATATATATTTCATTAGACCATTAAAGCACGTGGACTTCAACATATAATCAACACCTCACCCAACCTGGATTTGAACCCACGATCTTATAATTGTGACCGGGGAACGCTACCTCCGGGCCACCAGGACAATAAAAGCAGTCCTAGACTCTGCTATATTTCACACAAAGC
>NW_024716830.1:162500-184106 GCF_018991925.1 Homarus americanus | reverse complement strand
GTTGGCATTGGTGGAGTGTGTGGGTGGTGCTGGCGTTGGCGGTAACGGTGGCGGTGTGGTGGTGCTGGTGTTGGCGGTATTGGTGTGTGGTGGTGTTGGTGTAGAACGTCCAGAGATATAAGGGGATGATATACGGACGAGAGAGAGAAATAGAGAGAGACTGTTACAGATTGTTTTACGTGTGTTGTGTGTGTGTGTGTGTGTGTGTGTGTGTAGTAATATATCAATTATATGAATTTAAAAAAAATCAACAGTGGCTAAGGATCAATCAGTAGCCATCTTGAGGCAAACCGGACAATAAAATCCCTCACGCGTGACAAACTTCCACGCGTCAAGTCAGGAGAGACAGCAAGTGTTCTGGTTAAACGCGAGAAAGTTTTTTCCTAAAGTCCTGAGTAAGTGTGATGGATCTCGTCATGGAAGATTAAAGCCTGTGATTATCCCTTTATCACTCTGTTATCGCCAAGATTACACTGATTAAAG
Source organism: Homarus americanus (assembly GCF_018991925.1). NCBI lineage: Eukaryota > Metazoa > Arthropoda > Malacostraca > Decapoda > Nephropidae > Homarus > Homarus americanus. The sequence continues at coordinate 183,623 of NW_024716830.1, read as the reverse complement.
TGTTAACTAAGAGTGCGTTGGATAACATTATTTCAGTCGTAGCATCTGACTAATCAAATGTGGTTACTGTTGCACGAAAGACAGAGTTCTTTGTATATGCATTAAGGCGTAATGTCTAAATCTTTTTAACAGTACTGCCATTTTGTTTGGGCATTATCTAGGCGAGATACTAAGGTGTAATTGTGAGAGTTTTCTTTTATAGGGCACTACTGAGTTGCTTTACAATAGTGCTAACGGTTGCTCCATAGTTTACAACAAGAACACCTGCGTAGTTCAGAATGTTTCCTCGTGGGACATTAAGACACTGTCTGGAGAGTCACAGAGAGCTGACAGCTCTCTGACTCATAGTCAGGTACAGGCCCCGAGGTAGGAAGTCTTTCATGGTCGTTTCTTTTAAGTGTAAGTGGGAAAAAGTCAGCTTGATCTTGAGGAAAAGTTGAGGGACTAGGTATAAGTACAACACCTGTGTCGACGTGCCAGAAAGCCCAAACATTACGGACTAAGTTAGCTCAGTCATGCACCTGACGCCTCGGGGTCTGCATGTTGTTGTAAACTATGATAATACTTTTTTTTACTGAAAACTAGACATTCTGGGATTAATATTGTTTCATTTGTATACATAAATGCGGCTCAGAACTTTTGTATTTAACTCAAAGAAACCATCGATCACAAAACCTGACCCAAGAGATTACTACCTGTAAATCTTGCTTTTAAAGTTTCCACGGCCAAAGTATTTTCCAACTCATGTTTCTTCAGTCTTTGGAAAGCGAAAGAACGAAAGGACTGTTTTTTACGAGAGTTTCGAGAATCTATTGCAATACAAAAAAAGTAGGTCATGTTTACGTCAGCCGCGCCGAGTGGCGCTAATGTCCCCTGTGTTACCGGGAAATCCGCCAAGTGAACTCTCATATCCTAAAACCTCCCCAGTACAGCTTTATCATCGCCATAAACTTGTCTCCATCACACAGTTATAACCTGTAAGTATTGCACCATCATCCGGTTATTAACGGGTCCAGAAGTCACTGAAGCGTACAGGTAAACACCCTCGCAAATCAAACTTTTCTTTCCTTGACGCTGAGTAGTTTTCTTTTAGTAAGCGCTCACCGACTCAACAAGTACAGGGAATCAGGTAAAGTTTTATCTCCATTGCCTTTGTTCATGTTATCTCTCGCCTGCGACCGTTTATATATACAGGTATATATTATCTTCACTGAGTTATCAGTGGTTATCTTATCACATAACTGAGGCACCGAATTCGAGAAACTTACACACGGTTACAGATCTCATCTGAGGAAACTAACTCTTAAAGACTATTACGTTCAACACTTTCTCTTAAATTAGGATACAAAACATTCGTTTTATTCTAGTCGAGTCTCAACACAATTTCGTTACCATTAAGTCAGTCAAAACACGTGTCCAAAGCCTGAGTGATCTCGGTGCACAAGTGGGAAAAGAACATCATAGCAGTGTTATAATATTGTGTGTTAGCGTGTTGGTACAGTGTTGTGTGTAGTGAGTGTGGACAAACTAATCCTCACCAAGCCATATCACACTTTGGACCTGCTCCTCTCCCACCCCCACCATTACTACACAACGCCTCAACACACATACACAACCCCTCCTAACACATACAACACAACCCTCCTAACACACATACACAACACACAACCCCTCCTAACACACATACATAACACAACACACAACCCCTCCTAGCACACATACACAACCTCTTCTAACACACATACACAACACCACCTTCTAACACACATGCACAACCCATCCTAACACACACACACAACACAAAAATCCCTCCTAACACACATACACAGCACAACCCTTCCTAACACACATGCACACACACAACCCTCCTAACACATACACAACACACAACCCCCAACACACATACACAAACACACAACCCTTCCTAATACACATACAAACACACAACCCTCCCACACATACAACACACAACCCTCCTAACACACATGCACAACACACAACCCCTCCTAACACACATACACAACACACAACCCCTCCTAACACACACACACAACACACAACCCCTCCAACACACACACACAACACACACAACCCTCCTATCACATACACAAACACACAACCCCACCTACACACATACACAACCCTCCTAACACACATACACAACACAACCCTCCCACACATACAACACACAACCCTCCTATCACATATACAACACACAACCCCATCTAACACACATACACAACCCTCCTAACACATACACAACACACAACCCTCCCAACACATACACAACACACAACCCCTCCTATCACACATACACAACACACAACCCCACCCCAACACACAACCCTCCCAACACACATACACAACACAACCCTCCCAACACACATACACAACACACAACCCTCCTATCACACACACACACACACAACCCCACCTAACACACACATACACAACCCTCCAAACACACATACAACACACAACCCTCCCAACACACACATACACAACACACAACCCCTCCTATCACACATACACAACACACAACCCCACCTAACACACATACAACCCTCCTAACACACATACACAACCCTCCTAACACACATACACAACACACACATCCCTATCACACATACAACACACAACCCACCTAACACATACAACCCTCCTCCACACACACACACAACACACAACCCTTCCCATACACATACACAAACAACCCTCCTAACACACATGCACAACACACAACCCCACCCACACATACACAACACACAACCCTTCCCACACACATACACAACACACAACCCTCCTAACACACACATACACAAATACACAACCCTTCCTAACACACATACACAACACACAACCCTCCACACACATACACAACACACAACCCTCCCAACACACATGCACAACACACAACCCCACCTAACACACATACACAACACACAACCCTTCCTAACACACACACAACACACAAACCCCACCTAACACACATACACAACACACAACCCTTCCTAACACATACACACACAACACACAACCTTCCTAACACACATACACAACACACAACCCCACCCACACATACACAAACACAAACCCTTCCTAACACACATACACAACATACAACCCTTCCAACACACATACACAACACACAACCCCACCTAACACACACACAACCCTCCTAACACACATACACAACACACAACCCTCCTAACACATCACACACCAACCCTCCCACACACATAAACCCTCCTAACACACATACACACACAACCCCACCTAACACACATACACAGCACAACCCTTCCTAACACACACATACACAACACACAACCCACCTAACACACATACACACAACACAACCCTCCTAACACACACAACACACAACCCTCCTAACACATATACAACACACAACGCCTCCTAACACACATACACAACACACAACGCTCCTAACACACATACACAACACACAACCCTTCCTAACACACATACACAACACACAACGCCTCCTAACACACATACACAACCCTCCCACACACATACACAACACACACAACCCTCCTAACACACATACACACAACACAACCCTCCTAACACACACACACAACCCTCCTAACACACATACAGAACACAACCCTCCTAACACGCATACCCAACGCAACACAAAAAATCCTCCTGACACATACACAACACAACACACAACCCCTCCTAACACATATACACAACACACAACCCCTCCCAACACATACACAACACAACACACAACCTCCCACACATACACAACACACAACCCTCCTAACACACGTACGCACACACAACCCTGCGTAACACACACCACAACCCCTAACACACAACACAACCCCTCCTAACACACAACACAACACAAAACCCCCCACACACACAGCACAACACAATACAATACAACACACAACCCCTCCTAACACACATACACAGTACAACCCCTCCTAACACACATGCACAACACAACACACAACCCCTCCTAGCACACATACGCAACAACACACAACCCATCCTAACACAAATTACACAACACAACATACAACTCTTTCAGAATCTCCTCCTTTAAGTGCCGGGTTCACTAGAGGTTGTCTCCTTAATATATGCACACTCACCCCTAACACCTGCCACCATACTTCACCCTCTGTGATATTGGCTGGGTGTCCACGTCACCTCCCGAGTCAAAAAGAATATCTGAAGGATTCAATGTCTCGAATTGAAGTGTGAAATACCAAACACTTTTATTTCCTTACAAACATTATAAGATCCTCGTCTTACTTTCTCACGACAACTTTGAGTTAAAAAATATAATGTACCATAATATTTTACTTTGTTAAATTTCTGGGATATTTTCATCTACTATTATGGTCATGTAACATATCCAGATTAGAGTCGAGTTGCTTCAACTTACTTTTGGATCCTCAATTGATTATGACAAGGAAATGCCTATGGAAGGTGTCTATAATAAGCTTAGGTTGATATGGAATAGGGGTTTAATTTGGTTAAATTTTTTATTTGCTTTAATACTATGAACAGATCTCTCTCTCTCTCTCGACTGCCAGAGGGTAATCAGGGCAGGTCATTAGAGGCATAACAAGGCCAGGGATAATGGCTGACACACTAATAAGGAAGAGCAGAAGAGGGCGGCGGCCATGGCGTGCCAGAGTCCACCTTGGCACCTTGCCCGTCCTTCATGGCATCATTCTTGACGTTCCAGGCGTTATTCCCATCGTTCCAGGCGTCATTCCCACTGTTCCAGGCAGCATTCCCATTGTTCCAGGTAACATTCCCATTGTTTTAGGTATCATTCCCATTGTTCCAGGTAACATTCCCAATGTTCCAGGTACTATGCCCAGTGTTCCAGGTAGCATTCCCATTGTCCCAAATAGCATTCCCATTGTTCCAGGTAGCATTCCCATTGTCATAGGTATCATTCCCAATGTTCCAAGCATAGTTCAAGAATTGTTCCCATCGTTCCAGTCATCATCCACACCATTCAAGGCATCATCCACATTCCAGGCATCATTCACATCATTCCAGGCATCATCCACATCATTCAAGGCATCATCCACATCGTTCCAGGCATCATTCACATCGTTCCAGGAATCATTCACGTCATTCCTGGCATCATTCCAGATATCGTTCATATCGTTGCTGGCATCATTCCAGGTATTATTCACATTATTCCAGGCATCATTGACATCATTCCAGGTATTGTCTGCCGGCCAATATGATACATTAGTCTCTCGCAGTTCACTGATCCCGGATATGTATTGGTGATGGCAATCCTGGAACTGGTGATCACTAAGACGGAGTGACCTACTTGGTGACTCATGCCCTCACCAAGCTCATCGACCGTCCATAAGCGTTCCCGAACCTCCCCTTAAGAGGTAAACAGATCCTTGAAACTCTTGGCCAGGACGAGTAGAAGGAGCTGAGATGACCGCACTAATGCTGGAGTCAGAGAGAGAGAGATTACAAGTTACCCTCGAGGCGGATGTGGGAAGCGCACTGTGAGGGGGAGCTTTTCTTTTTTCTTTTTTTTAGTATTTGAGTCACTGCCATAGGTTAATATTTAGAAGTTACCAACACCTACTTAATATATGAGTCTTATAGAGGGAGAAAGATAAAAAAATATATAAGACTCAATATATCAGTAGGTGTTGGCAGCTTCTAAATATTTACCCTGCGATACAACTTCCTTCATTCCTTTCGTGTTCTGAACTCCTTTTGTCACTCATTTGTTTTTCTATTTTTGTATTTCTTCTTTCATTTCATTCTCAAATTTCTATCTCACTGTGATTATCATTTCTTTCCCTCATACTTGCAGGGTTTTTATTGTCATCATCATCATGTTTTATTCATCCAGCTTTCCGTCCTTTTAAAATTCATATCTCCGGTTTCTTCTTCGTAAAATTTTCGTCTCCTTTATCTCTTGGGTCTTCAGCTTAATCGCCCGGTCTCCCTTTATCGTTACCACCGAGCACTCTTAATTCGCTTCAATCGTCCCATCTCGCTTTGTTTTGATGTCTTGAGGCATTTATCGATACACCATTGTTATTGTTTTAACATATATATTAATTTAACATATAAAGAACCAATCATTTGTTACTAGGAGAATATTATAGACCATCCATTAGTACTGTTGTTACTCTCTCTTCTCTATACAGTTTATAGGTTTAATGATACAGTTATATTTGATGTTTATAAATTCTATGATCTAATTTATATTTCCATAGTCATTGTTATTATTTTTTACGCTTTGTTCTTTCGTTATTGTGTGGCATTTATTCTCTGCTCGGTCATTCATACTCACCCTAAGACTTTACTCATGTGTACACTGTCTGTTTGTCTGTCTGCCTCTCTGTCTGTCTGCCATAACTTCACCAACAACATATGTCTGTATGTTAGTAATGCCGCATAACTCCCGTAATCTGGGTGCCTAGCCACCCATGCTCGCCCGAGGGACAAATCACTGCGTAAATGCATCATAACAAAGAGGGAGTGAGAGTCTGGCGGTAATTATGGCTCCTCCAATCTGGCGGTAATTATGGATCATGGCGACCTGTGGTGTAATGGTCAGCATCCTCGCTTCGCAAGCGAGGGGACCCGGGTTTGATCCCCGGCAGGGTGAAACTATGGGCACGTTTCTTTACGCCAATTGCCTCTGTCTACCCAGCAGTAATTGGGGACCTGGATGTTAATCGATTTGCGGATCGTGTTCCGGGGTAATGGTTAACCAGTGCAGTTGGCGAGTTTTCCGGTCTTATCGGACTATTCCTTGACACTGGGACATGCAGCTCGTTAACATAGGGTGGTTGTTGTGTTGGCGATAGCTTCTACACCTCAAACAAATTCACGCCTAGGTGGCCCTTGGGCAAGCCATCCTCGTTACACGAGGGGCAACCATTATTAATTATGGCTCACACCAGTGTTGCTTTCTGTCCCTGGGGTAGATAATACCTCCCCCCCCACCCCTACCAACCCCTACCCCCAGCCACTATCATGTCCCAGAGAGTGTCACCCACACCCGCTCCTGCTCCCCACCCTTCCCGCCTGATCCCTTCCCAGTCCTGGCCACGCCACCAGTCAGAGTCCTCTCTCCCTATATATCATCTACACAAGTGACACCCCACTTCCTACTAGAATAGGAAACGAAGTTATTATGTATTCAGATGACATCACTCAAATGACAACACATCGAGGAAAATCACGAGCGTTACAGGTCGCAACACCAGGAAGAAAGTAACGAAAAACAATGGAAAATCCAAACCAGTCTCCCGAAATTCACAGTGATACCCTTATGCAGAAGGAATGCCTTTCCATTAGAAACCAATAATGCCTGCATATATCCACGACAGGTTACTCCCATCATGTCCACACCAGAAGGAAAAGGCAAGAAGAGAGCTGAAAAAAACTAGACCGCTTTAACGTGCTTCCTGAGAAAATATAACTCCGCCTGGTGACATCATTTATCACACCGATATTAACTTACCCAGCAGTACCTTCTTTATATACTATGACCACCACTCAGTTATTAAAATTACAGGTGGTCCAAAATGAAGCCCTAAGATTCGTCACAGGTGAAAGATACCCCTTCACCAAAATCACAGCCGAGATACATAGAGACCTGAGAATAAACCCATCAACCAGCAGCTGCACACTGGCCAGCAGAGTCTGGCAAGATAGAACGTTCCGAGCAAGAACTCCTTCAAAGACTCCACCAGACAACGACAACAACCATACATGGTTCCTAAAAGTTACCAAATCTCAAAAGGTCCATTACCACCCCCGGATCTACACGGCCAGGCAATAGACAACCTATTGAGACCAGCATCCGCCAGTAGTATGAATATGATAAGACCTCAAAACACCCATATATGGGATAGGAAGGTCTAGTGCCTGTGCCGACAGACCCATGACACAACCCTAACACAATATTAGCTTAGTTAACCCACAGCACGGCGGTCAGCCCGCTCTCTCCTACCTCCTCCAAAATTTCTTCTCTTTCCGAACTAAAACTTCCTTCCTCCACCTCTAATCTTCGTCACTCTTTCTACAAAAGTCTTGTTTTTGCTGAAGTGAACATCAAATTTCAAGTGGTTACATTGTACTGTACTGAATCTTAACCCAAATTTATTTGTACTAGAACGATGAAGTGTTAGTGTTAGTTTATTTTGACGTGTAAATGTGTGTGTGTGTGTGTGTGTGTGTGTGTGTGTGTGTGTGTGTGTGTGTGTGTGTGTGTTTTATACATATAAAAGCAGATAGTCGTATCATTAATATCCTCTTATATGTTAACAATATATAACAAAATAGTTAAGCCATATACATCGTCATTGTAATATTTATAACAATTGAATAATCAAATACGCAGGAATATATATTAAACGTCAAATTTTGATATACAGTATAATTGAAATAAAATACATCTCTATTGCAATTTTTGTAACGCATACATGATCTGGTAAATAAATTATAATAATTTGTATAACAAATAAACATCGCTAGATATATCTCCTTATACTGTATGTAATGAGGATACTTCGAAGACAAACGTAATATATATATATATAATGTTTTTGGTATAATTATCACTATATTATGATTAGATATACACCTATAAATATACCAACATTTAATATATTCATGTATCAAAAAAATACATCATAAATATACTTTTTAAAACAAAAACTACAGACATACAGTTATACACAAGATTTTTTTATATCACATCAACAATATAACTGATTAAATATTCACCAACATGTCAATCCTGTACCACCTCCAGCCAGCGTTCAGGGTGTATCTCTTCTCATGACACACCGGCACCACTCCAGCGTTAAATATTAAGGCTGTAAATTAGGTGAAACGTATTGGTCAGACGGCCCTACGGCGCAAGTGGTGTTTTATTGTGTGTTTGTCGCGCCCTAAACAATGGCAAGTTCACAAACACGAGCGTTCTCTCTCTCTCTCTCTCTCTCGTGTGTTTACGAAATGAGAGATTTACACATAAATATGCTGTAGCTGTTGAATTAGTTTACATATGGTCATAAGGATGTTTATGGTTTACATAGGGACAAATGTTGTTAATTTACATGGGAACGTTGGAGTGTTTCTTAATATACAGGAAGACAGTTATAGTATTGCCTGGGAAGAGTCAAGACCCGTTTTTAATTTACATCAGGAGGGCTTAGAAAACGTTTTTTTTATCACGGAAACAGAGTACAAATATACGTTTCTTTTTTTATACACGGGGACATAGTAGAGACCTCAGGTTGTCCCTCCTACATCCAGGGAACCAAGGTTCCACTGTACATTTAAGACCCAATTTATTATTTACACTGGTATAGTATAGAGACCAAGTTAACGATGTGAATTCTACCAAAGACAAGTATAAGGTTGACATAAATTCCACCGGACAGAAATATATGGTATGCATTTATTTTACCAGAGGAGCTTATGACGGACTCCCTTTCAACCATACACACGGACAACTAAGAGACCTTGATACAAAGTATACACGTGAATGGTGTTGTCATTCCTCGGTTGACTGGTAGTGCGAATGATGGTAGGGTGGAGGCCTCGACCAACATCACCAATTTCCACCACATTTATACCGAAGAAAGAAAAATATATAAATAAAAAGTGTTGCAACAACCTCCAGCACACGTACATGAAATCATTCGGATATACATACATATTTTATATGTATTTTTGAATCACCTGAAGATTAAACATCCCAGCTTATTTCACCTGATGATTAAATACCTTAATGTTACCTGGGAGGGAAGGTTTGGGTGTTTAATCAATATTGGAAATACCTGTAAGCTGGGGTACCTAATCGTCAGGTGATCTGTATTTTTTTTTGTGGAAACCTCTTGATATGATGGACGTAGTGTGTCAAGGCGTGAATTTAGTGAGTTGGTCTAGTTGGTTCACGTATTGAGCCCTGCACTGCGCTTCTCCCACTCATCTGCATCAACAGTGTGTGTGTGTGTGTGTGTGTGTGTGTGTGTGTGTGTGTGTGTGTGTGGGAAAGTCTTACCAAGGCTACAGAGAGCAGTCCGCGCCCTGCCCACGCTCGATTCCACCAGGCTATCTACATGAATTTTCCTCTCCTCTGTAGTTGATTGATGTTTTTATTTGTGGAGAGCACAAATAGCAGTAGTAGTAATAAATAATAACGATACGATACTACTACTACTACTTTTTTTTTTTTTTTTTTTTAAACGTGGCCTCCAGCCTCCCCCAATAGCCACACCTTCGCCACCATTTTATTACCTTAATAATAAATATCCTAATACATAGGTAGCTATCCTATCTGTGTTGAATTAGTTGAGCCGAGATCTATGCCATTTAGTGACTGTAGCCTCATAGTCAATATCTGCAGCAGTTGTCGGAATGGGGCAGAAGCTCTCTTCTGAGGCAGAGCAAAGCCGACCGAAGGAGAGAGAAAGACAGTCGACATCTCATCCAGGCTGTAACGTAACTTCTGGGCTGCTGGTTCACTACTATTACTACTACTTTTTTTTAAATATGGCTTCCAGCCTCCCCAATAGCCACACCTGCCACCATTTATTTACTTTAATATTAAATATCCTAATACATAATGTTATCCTATCTGTGTTAATTATTTGAGCCGCAGATCTATGCGGCATTCGTGACTGTAGCCTCATAGTCAATATCTGCAGCAGTGAGTAGCAGAAGCCTTGTTCCTGAGGCAGAGCAGCCACCGAAGGAGAAAAGGACATCGACATCTCATCCAGGCTGTAACATAACTTGGCTGCTGCTTCTGTGAGATCAACTCCGGAGTCTAGTGAGAAACATCTTGCACTTGGTCCCATCCCACCAGAGGTTGTGAACACTAGAGGAGTAGCTGCCTTGATCAACGTTTGAATTCTCCCATACGCCTCTTTTTGTCGTTCTTGTCCTCCTATGTGCAGCATCGAGAGCTTAGGTTACGCAAGTGGCCATGGGATCAAAAATCCTGATGTCGAAGAAAGCTCGCTGTCCTTCTGCAATCCTCGAGCACTGACGTCCACACGGCTTCGTTAGATGTGTTTGAAGTCCTGTGTTGGAAGATCTCACCATCCAGTGGAAGGAGGTCGGTTCTACCATGACGTCCCGGCAGATTTCCTTCAACATATTTGCTGTGAGATCCTTACCTCGTCATGCCTCATGCAAATGAAGCCCCCTCTTGCAGACCATGGCGTGATCGCCGTCATAGGAAGAGCCACACACGAATTGGGAGGAACCATCCACTGGCCAACCGACCTAGAGCAATGGCATCTGTAAATTCTTGTTTGTTACAAAACCATTTGCCCTTATCGGTAACGTAGTTAACCAGTTCGAGGCGCCCACCCCTGTGCTATAGCTACTTTTTTTGTCAAATTTTCGAACCTGCAGCAATAGTTGCTGCAACATGTCATTTTGGCAGTGCTGATCTGTTGTAATGCCGTACGGATCTATTATTGCTAGTGTCCACTTCCCTGATGCATTCTGGGCTATTATGTGGTCAGTGAGGGCTGCCGTGAGCTTAAGTGAATTTTTGATGTTGTGTCAGCAATCTCTGATTAGTTAGTCCCATCCCTCCCAGTCTTGGTGGAAGTGCAAGAAGTGTTCTTTCTCTAGGGTTAGTGGTGTTTCACTAGTTTGGGAATGAACTTGACCCGATAGCTTCTTCCAGAGGGTGGAGGAGGGTCCATCTCAGGGATGGCATGCATCAGGTAGTTCCAGCGATGTTGACTCATGGGTGAATGCTGCAAAGCGCCGATGTGGCTCTGTGTTAGCAATCTCAGATAGAGCTTGGATTTCGCTAACCCACTCATTCACCTTTCCCACTACGTACTGGTCTTGAAGTCCGTAGTGCCAATTACAGCGCCTAGATGTCTTTGGCCGTCTCTAGTTATTTTGACCTCATCGCCAAAAACCTCCAAAGCCCGTTCATAATGTTCTGGCTTTCACGATGAGGAAGGACTTGCTAGCGTTTGGGGTGCACTATTTGTGGACCTCATGATGTTACCAGGTCCCACCACTTTTTGATGCACTCCACTTTCCTGCTCCTGTAAGGTCATCAGCATATGCCACTTGTTTGACCCCAGTTGTTTAAATTTTATTTCTACTACTACTACTACTACTACTAATAATAATAATAATACTAATAATAATAATAGCTCTTGCGCACACACACAACATCCTTGACCACTGTAGGGTCGAGACCTATTCAGGCGCTGCGCCCCCCTTGGCCATGTCAGCCCATTCCTGAGGTCCCTCTCCCCGACCCATCCTCACCACCGGGATATCTACATAAACAAAAGTGAAAATTTCGTTTCGGAAAGAAGTGAGATCAGTGTTCAACAGTGATGAACAGTGTTTAAGCCAGTGAATTCAGAACTAGACAGTACCAGTGAAAGCCGTGACCCACCACTGAGATAAGCACCCCTGGGAACCATCCTCTGACCAGACGGTGTTAATCCGTCCACCCTGGGAAAAACAGAGGGCCGGCTATGCACCTGACTACGAGATAACACAACACCACCCAGCAGAGTGAGGTACTGTGACACCACCCCGCACCGTGTCCCTATAACCACGTGAGGTCCTTCACATCAACACCCGAGGACGCGTTACTACACCACGTGAACACCACACCACTCGGTGTCCCCATGACCACGTGAGGTCCTTCATATACAACACCCGAGAACTAGTTACTACACCACGTGAACACCACACCACCCGATGTCTCCATGACCATGTGAGGTCCTTCATATCAACACCCGAGGACGAGTTACTACACCACGTGAACACCACACCACCCGATGTCTCAATGACCAGCCCAGGCCCGGGCCATCAACTGTAAACTATAATAATTAGTATGTTCAATTCATGTTCCTTCTTCTTTCAGTAATGAAAGCTTTTGTTAAACGACCCACCCACCCCATGTCTTTGTATGTAATAAGTCATTTTTGTCCCATGTATATTTTCAGCCTTCGGGCTGCATAACTTTTTCAATAAACCGTAAATTATTATTATTATTATTGTTACACACACACACACACACACACACACACACACACACACACACACACACACACACACACACACACACACACACACACACACACACTCAAGTCCCTCAGGTTCCTGCACAGAGCTCCTCAGTGTTTACACAACATTCATACTTCCCAAGCTCACCTATGCCTCCCCCACCTGGTCTTCCTCCCTAAATGCCACACAACGTAAACACCTAGAAAAAGTGCAAAAGAGGGCATGCAAGATTATTCTCTCCCTTCCTACTCCACATATCAAGAAGCGCTCAACACACTGACCCTTTCGACTCTCACTGACCATCACCACGACCTCATCTGCAAATTTGGTAAGAAGCTTCTACACCATCCTCGACACCGGCTCCTACTACCACCTGAGATCCCTAGTCCGAGAATTGCTGTTCGACACCACAACCGCATCCAGCCCATACGTGCACGAACTGATCGCTATAAGAACAGCCCAGTCCCAACCATTGTAAGAATTATCAATAACTTGTAATAAATCAGTGTATTCACTCCCAGTAAACACTACTCCTTACACTGTCACTATGTTGAAATGAACTGTAGTTTGAGCTTTTCCCCATCTAGTTATTATATGTCTTATTTGTGTCACTTATGTTACTTGTATATTATTTGTAACTCGTAACCCATTCCCCAAATATGTAACTGTATATTTTCAGCCTTCTGGCTGCCAAGCTCTTTCAATAAACCGTTAATTATTATTATTATTATTATTACACACACACACACACACACACACACACACACACACACACACACACACACACATTTAAATAGTGTTTTACGAAGAATACCCTATGCTAATATTAATGTAGAGTGCAGTATAAACTTGACACCTATACAGTATCAGTGAACATAACTTAAAAACGGGAAGATAATGAAAAAGAAAAAACATATCTGTTCCCAATATAAAATACACAAACTCTACATCCTGCCATTATGTCAAGGGCGACCCATACAGCCTGTCCTGATAATATACGTACGTTTGTGTGTGTGTGGGGGTGGGGGGGGGCTCACTCTCCTGGTTTATAGCAGGTGGGGGACACTTTTGCTCATGGTTGCACAGTAATTGCAATTGTTGCATTTTGACGGTGTTTGGTTGCCTCTGTATACAAGGTTATATACTTTGTTAGTTTATGTACAATACTAGGGTGGTGTTGGGTCTGTATACATAATCGTGTGGGGTGAGGCAAGGAGGTGGCCTTGGGTGAGGAGTCCGTCCAGCAGTGAGTACATATCAACACACACAAATTAAATATACTTGTTGTATTTTAATCTATAACCTTGATGCCTACAATTTATTAACTAAATAAGGAAGTGAACCATTACGGTGTATTAGGTTTTGTGTTAGTGTACACCCTGGCTCTTGATATCACCCTATTGTAATATGTATATACTTCTACAGGAGTGAGACATTATATTAGTTCAGGGTTTATAACATGTGCTGAATTAACAGTGTAACTAAAATGAAACATATTAACAGATTAATTGTCTATATATAATTCGACAGATTTATATTTAAACTGCTGTTTATGGAAAGGATCATAAAAGTTATGTTGAGTTGAGCTTGCTGCTGCTGCCCGGTGATTCCACTATTTTCACTATGTTTCTTTATACAGTAAAATGAAACACAACTGCTACACGTTAACGGTGAATTACAGGTGGTATATACTGAAGGGGTCCGGCGGCAGAGTGTATACAGCGCTCACCTCCTGCCTTAAGGGCCGATGGGTTAGTGTCCAAGTCACCGTTGTTCACCCAGCTATAAATGGGTCCTTAACTGTATGGTTGGGCGAGTGAAGGCAGTTGAGTGTAGTGTCAGACGTATGGGATACATTTTCACCTACACTGAAGCTCATCACAGAGGGGAGTAAACAGTTAGGTTGTGTTGTGTGTCACCCGATATTATCACTCTGGCTGCCGGGCGCTGTCGTCGTCCAGTGAGTCCGTCCGTCCGTTCGCCATTTTAGTACGTCAGTTCCGTTTGACAGTTCATCATCTCTGACCGTCTGTCAGTTTGATATGTGTAGCCGTACGTTCGTCCGTCTCACTTCTATCCATCCGTCCGTCCGCCCGTCTGTCACTTGTGTGCGTCCGACCGACAGCTCTGGCTGGCAATCAGGATACGGGAGGCAGGAGTTCCTGGAGCCTGACCAGAAGATATTCATCAAGTCACCGTCTCAGACACTCTCGACAATAGGTGACCTTGACCTAATCTTCAAAGTCACACAGCTCGTTCCAGGACAATAGTCATGACCCACATTTTCTGTGCATAAAAGGCAAGACGTACACAGACACGAACAACAACGAGGTCGAGGGAAATTCCACATGCACCTTCAACATTTAGACAAATTGCAAATGTCATACCTTGATGGCTTACGACATTTTTTACAGGGCGAAGGTCATGACAAAAGGGAAAGTGAAATGTTTTGTTGATATTAGTTGTACATGTTGCTGTACAGCCTCAGTATTGGCTCTCCTCTTAAGGTTGTAAGTGGAGGTCATAAACCCATGAACACTTTATAGGGTGTTCATATAAAGATCTGAACCATTTGTTTCTCTAATATTGTCCATACTAATTTCAGAAGCACGTGTAAACAATAGAGCAACTATCAGAGTTTATTATTAATCGGTTTGCTTGACCACTGACTAATTGACTGACAACTAATTTTTCGAGTCTCTACTGGTTGTGACGGACCTACCCCTTGGCCTCTAAGATCACCGGACATTACGCCATTGGATTTCTTCCTCTGGGGTTTTGTTAGAGATGTTGTGTACAAGACCAAGTTTGCCAACATCCATGAACTATAAATCAGGGTCAGGGATGCACTAACGATGGTTGATGCTGCCATGCTTGAACACGCATGGTGAGAAATTGAATATCGTTTGTATGTTGTATAGGCGACCAATGGCGCACATGTTGAGGTGGATTAGACGTGTATGAAAAACTTTAATAGATGATCTAGTGTTTACACATAATTTTAGCTTTATATCTTATTTATTATGGAAAATATTAAAGATTCAAATAATTCAGATCTTTTATAAACACCCTGTCCTTTACCTACCCACCTACCCACCTATCCACCTACCCACCTACCACTGTGATCCTACAAGCCGATGGTTGGGGTTTCGTGATAGATGCTGACCGACAGACCTCCCAGATTTAGTGTTTGAATTCTTTGATTATTATTAAATGCAAATACAATCGTCATTTTGTTTAATAATAAGTAAAGAGTATTACCGCCATTATTCGTCGTCTGGTCGTCACTGTGTGATTCCCGCCAAAGACCGTGTGTGTGTGTAGAGTCATGTAAGGTTAATGAGTCATGTCCTGTAGCACCTGGGGGGTTATTGTTACCTCTTGAGCACGATGCTACCCTCCCCCCTCCACCCCGTCCAGTGCAATGAATTAGCCTATTGATTACGATGAGTTAAGCCCTTGAGTACAAGAAATTCTTAATATGTTCATAATTAGGGTATCAGAATTTCCTCTTATAAATATACTACTTCTAAAATTTCACGTAAAATTAATGACGTCACCTCAGTGCTTACGTCCATTCATGATAAAACCACAATTCCCATTAAATTTGCACTCATAAAAATCAAACTAAAATGATAATACATTTATGTCACTTTCGTAATAACATCATCAATATTTCCTATAAAAAAAAACATATATATCAAATTCTTAATAACGCCATTAATGATTCCTATAAAGAAAAGGTAATTGAAATTTTACATCACACTCATAATGACGCCATAATTTTTTCATATAAGATTAAATTGACAATTAAAATGTTCTCGTCTCATGACCGAGTTGGTGATGGCCAGACACGACTCGTTGGAACTTTCTCTAAACTTGTACAAACAACTGAGACCAGAGTGAAGAGACCGTGGTTCTTATTATACACGAGGCTACAGTACAGACTTTGGTTTCTACTATACATAGGACACACTAGAGACACGTCACACATACGCACACAAACACAACCACATGATTATTTATACATGCCCACACATCCACACCCCATACCCCACGTTCACGCACTCATACACACGCCTTCATACACACACCCACCTACTCATACACACGTCCACGTACTCATACTCACGCCCACGTACTCATACACACACACTCTCATATACACGCCCACACACTCATACCCACACCCACACGCTCATACAAAGCCCACGAGCTTATTCACACGCTCACACACTCATACACACGCTCACGCACTCATACACACGACCACGCACTCATATACATGTCCATATACACACGCTTACACACACACACACACACACACACACACACTACGGCATTGCCTTCCGGTGTGCAAATCGATGAAAGCGCATTACCTCACCCCACCCACGCATCTACTCCTCTCCATTCCCTCCCTGTGTTGCCCCTCCCCACTCCCTCGCCCCTCCCTTCCCCACCTCTCTGTTCAACTCTCCTTTCCTCTCCCCTCACCTCTTCTCATCCCCTCCTTCCTTCAACTCTCCTCACCTCTTCTTTACATTACTACTCGCACCTCCATCCCCTCAACACTCCTTGCCCTTCCGGCCCCTCACCCTCCTCGCCCCTCCCTCCCTCACCCTTCTATCCCCTCCCCTCCCCTCACTTCACCCCTCCTCCTCCCTCCTCCTCCCCACCCCTTCTCTCCCCTCCCCTCTCCCCTCCCATCAATCCTCCCTACTCTCTCCTTCCCCCCCACTCCGCCCCTCCCTCTCCCTTCCTCATTCCCTACTTCCCTCCCCTCCTCCTCCCCTCACCCCCTCCCCCCCTCTTCTCATCATAAATCAGCCTGAAATCCATTACTCCGGTACAGTAGGTATCCCTCCCTCCACCACCTCCTCCATTGTGACCACGTCTCCCCCCCTCCTCCCTCCAACACCTCCATCATTGTGACCAATCATCCCCCTCCCTCCAACACCGCCACTGTGACCATCTATCTCCCTCCACTCCGGCGTTCACTCCATCGCTTTCCTTGGCGGTCTTCCATCAGGTTCCTCTCTCACTCCACCAAGTTCCTACTACTCCATCAGGTTCCATTTTCACTCTTCCATCTTCCTGTCTGTTTTCTCCCTGACAGACAGTCGACCAATCAGTCCAGTCCAGTTCAGTTTTAGCAATGAGTTACTTGGTCTTTCAGCGTGGTTCAAGCGTTCGTTTTAATGGTCTCCAGACGTTGTTATGGTGTTTGTTCATGGGTCTGTGTGTCAGGCTTTGTTCGCATGATCCAGTTCTCTGGCCATCAACAGAGTCCAGGGCTTCAGCTGGCTACATAGGCCACGGTGTTCCAGGGGGGAATTAAGTATTACCTTAACGTTTCGTATGTTCTTTTCATCAGTCGAAATGCATGTTATTACTTAGCATTGACCGTGTATGTATAGAAAGATTATCTGCCAGAGGAAATTCAGACTGAGGATAATGTTTAAAACTACGACCTTGGCTGTTGAAGAATCGTAATACTGACCATGAAGAAGGAGGAATAACTTCATTTGGGCTTAAGTGAGGCCTGGCGTTCAGCCCACGTTCATGCAGACATTTTATGGCGTTTATTACACCACTCTTAGGCGATCAGTTCACTTTCAAGGCTGCAGAACTCTTTCCTGGCGTCCATCTGTCTGTCGAGGCTGATGGAGTGTTTCACGTCATCACCCAAAAAACTATCTCTACTTGTGGGTGATGGATGAATTTTCAGAATGAACACCGCGACTCCCGTTGTCTCTTTAGGGTTGCCAAAATCTTTCATCCGTTGTGTCATATCTTTTCAACACAACTTTGTATAGATAGTTTTTTTGAGTGACTGTACACATATTAAGACTTTTTTTTTCAGGGGAGCGGGAATATATTTCAGTGCATCAAGGTGAAAATTCGCACACTTATAAACTTTGAATAAATAAATAAATAAATAAATAAATACATGCATAAATAAATAAACGTAATAGATTCAGTTAAGCAGCAGGTGACTTCCAATAAATTATTTCTTTACATCAAAAAAATTTTCCACACAAAGTTTAAAATATATTAATGGAGAAACTTAAATTCTCCTCATTTAAGTAAAGTTAAATATTGACTCTCCTCCCTCTCTCCACTTCTCCCTCCCTCTCTCCCACCCTCTCTCTCCTCCACCCTCCCTTCTCTCCCACCAATCCTCTCTCCCACCCTCCCTCTCTCCCACCCTCCCTCTCTCCCACCCTCCCTCTCTTCCACCATTCCTCTTTCCCACCCACCCTCTCTCCAACTCTCCCTCCCTCTCTCTCCCCTTCCTTCTCTCCCTCTCTTTCCCACACCTCCCATTTCTCCCACCCTCCCTTCTCTCTCACCCATCCTCTCTCCCACCCTTCCTCCTCCTACCTTACCCTTCTCTCTCTCCCACCCACCCACCCTCCTTCTGTCGCCTTCCCCAGACCCAAGTACAGTACCTCATCCAGTAAAGATGTTCTCTATAGATCATAATTACCAGATCCCTGATACTGTATTGGAAATTAAAGTAGGTAACGAGTGAGTGATGAACGTAGGATATCGAGACACTACTGTAAATAAAATAAACACTATATAAATAAATAAAACAATGACATGAAGAAAAAAATCAGTATATTAAATGTAAATCACAATAAAAAGTAATAAATAAGTCAATGAAAACAGATTGAGATGATATAGGTGGAATTGCCTGGCGCCGCATCCCGTCAACCTCGTCATCATATTTACTGTATATCCTGAAGGCAAATGCCTCGTCTCTCTCTCTCTCTCTCTCTCTCTCTCTCTCTCTCCCTCTGTATTCAGGGGCTCCTCCACAAGAATATAATCTGACGCAAGTTATCCCGTGTTATTGAGGCAGATGACTGTAAAGCCACCACCACTACCATTACTACACCCCATCCCACTACCACCTCGCCACCATCACCACGACCACCCCGCCACCACGACCACCACGACCATCACCATTACTACCATCCCACCACCACTATCATTACCACCCCACCACTACCATCACTACCACCCCACTACCATCACCACTACTACCAGCCTGCCACCACCACCACTACTACCACTATCACCACCATTACAACCACCCTCCTGAAGGAGGAGTACGACTTCAAGTAATTTTCTTCCTCCTCTTCTTTCCCCTTTTTCTTCCTCCTCCTCTCTTTCTTTCTTCTCCCCTCTTTCTTTCTCCTTTTTCTCCTCCATCTTCGGGTAGTAATTTGCGCTAGATTGTCTTCTTTATCTTCTTCCCCTTCTCCTCCACCTCCCTTTTCTGCTCCTCCTCCTCCTCCTCTTCCCTTACCCTCGGGCAGCAATTTGCGTCAAATATCCGTCTTCCTTCCCTTTCCTTATTCCGCCTCTCTCTCGCACTTTCCCCTCTCCCCTTCTCTTATTAACACCTCTCTCTTCTGCTTCTCCTCTCCCTTCTTTCCTATTCTCTTTTTACTCTCTCTACTCTCCCATACTCCATTATCTTTCCTTTTCCTTCCATCCTCTCCTCACCACCCCACCCTGAGATCTCTCCACGTCCGTCCCTTCCTTTCCCCTTCCCTCACTGACCCCTCCTCCCCCTCTTCTCTCCCCCACAATGCTTTACATTCCTGGAGTTTACTGATAAGAGACTCCCAAGGTCATCTCCTCCTCCCCCTCCTCCTCCTCCTCCTCTTGCCCAAGACTGACTGTGGGAAGGAGAGACAAAGATTCAGGTCTCTAGATACGGTTAAGATAGGTGTGATTTTGACCTCCTTATGCAGTAAAGAGAGGACCTATAGAGGAGGTTTTTTTTTTTTTTTAAGTGTGGTCTTAGAATATGAAAGCGAGGTCTGTCTTTAAAGCCACAGGTCTTCAAACGAGGTGCGACAAGTTTTGGTTTTCTGAATGTTTGTAAGACCCGTAGGGCGAAACCTTTAATTAAGAAGTGGTCTGAAATTGGGGCCTGCACACACGCTAAGACTTTTAATCACGGGGTCTTTCAGCGTTAAAGTCTTATGGCCGTGGTCTTTAATTACCGACCTCAAGAGCTGACAGAATGGACGGCAGAGATCT